>NW_006921803.1:5896138-5901568 GCF_000298275.1 Orycteropus afer afer
TGGCAGACAATGGTCCTATAAGTTTATGTGTATGATCTGAATTCCCAGGTGTATAGTAGAGCTGACAAGGGACAAAGTTGTAGTCACTACTTGGTCACAGCCAGCTACCCAGAGGGACCGAGTAGTTGAACCTGTGGGCTTGAGACCATAATCGCAGAGGACATCAAGCTCAATTGGCATAACATACTACACAAAACATTGTTCCGCCTCCTACTTTGGCGAGTAGTGACTGGGATCTTAAAAGCTTGCAAGCTGCCATCTAGATGCAATGATGGGTCTCTCCTTGTCCAGAACAAAGAAGAATGAAGAAAACCAAAAATTCTTGGCAACAATTAGTCCTAGTGACTGGTACACCATCCAATCTGCAACCTATATGACTGAGACCAGAAGAACTAGATGGTGCCCGGCTACTACTGTCAACCACTTGGAAGTGGATCTGTGTAGGAGATCCTGGATAGAGAGAGAGAACAATGTGGAACAAAACTCAAAATCATTTGAAAAAAAAAAAGGAGGGACCAGGTTTGCTGGTCTGATAGACCCTGGTGGAACCACTGAGACTACGGCCCCTTGTGCCCTTCAGGTCTGGAATTGAACCCATGCCTGTGTCTTCCAGCCAAACATTTGAAAGCCATATGAATTGAACATTTACCTGAGGTAGATACACTCCTTGGAGAGAACAGTCATGGGAGAAAGAAGGGCTGTTTATGCACAGGGAGAGAGCTCAGGGGGCCGGAGTGCATGGAGAGATGGACACAGGGTAGCGGTAACTATCGGGAGGAAGTGGGAGGGGAGCTGTTGCATTGTGGTCAATTCTGGTCAATGTCATGAGACAAAGTGTTTGTGAATTGCTGTATGGAAAGTGAATTTGCTCTGTAAATTTTCACCCAAATCACACACAAAAAAATATTTAGTAGGGCAGTACTTTGAAATTTTGTATACAGGGATGTCCTCTTTACTCCACTCAAGCTATAACCCCCAACACCAGCTATCCCCCCAAATAGATTCTCCTTTCAGTCTGCTCAGGATATGACACCCCATGCCAGGTTACCTCTCCACATGGACACTCCCCTCACCCTGTCTGGGCTATGGCATCCCATTCTGCTCTCCTGTATATCCCTGCCCCTTTCAATGTCTACTGTGTTGTGACCCATCTATTAACTTTAGGACTGAATTTTTCCAGAAAGGAAATGGAAACAGAGATTAGATGTTATTTGAGGTAACTTCCAATTCCAGCATTCTGTGATAAATAAATGAATATGGTTAAATATTGGGAAGTTTATGTTCAGAAAATAGGGTAGAGAAGTGTTGAGATAATTGGGCAAATGCCCATGTCTGAAATAATCACTGAGGTAACGGCAACATGAAGGACTGACTAGCTTGCAGTAAGGTTACATATACCACACTGGGTAGTCTGGCACAAGATTCAGGAGTGGGCAGAAAAGTCGGGGTATGTTTACCCACAACCTCCCAAAAAAAGTAAGGGTTGCTGGTTGGGTAGCCATGAAGAAACAGGTTTATTAGTAGTAGTCAAGGCAAAAAGGTAATATTCAACAGTACTAACCAGCAAGTATCTTAATATGAATTAGAAAGATTAGTGACCACACTTCATTACTTAGAATGCTAGATGCCGTGAATATGTTATTTTTCTCACACACAATGCAAGTTTATACCAGGCTCTAACTAATTGATGTTATGCTGCCATCCAATGGTTGAATTTAAAATGTCTTGCTTACCAACTAAAACTATTGTATATTTTAAACACATAGATGGCATGAAGGTTTAAGTGACAGCATTATATTTCTTAGATCAGCAGTAATAGTAAATAATTTATGAGAAAATTAATAAATACAGGTATTTATTTATGCAATAAATTTAAGTCATGGACAAAATGCATTCTAGCTAAAGGTAGACTACCACCACTAGTCATTCAATTATTTTTCAAAGACTGTCATACTCAGTGATACTTAAGACAACACCTTTTTTCATCTTCATGGCACTGTTCTGTTTTCCTCTAAAGTGACAGAAGCATGAAGTGGATGCCCTTAATTCTGTCCTTAGATTTAGACAAGAGGTACGCATACTTTTGGTTTTGCCCTCTTAAGGGCTTTGAATATCATACATTTCCCCCCACCCGCTACACACACACACACACACACACACACACACATGTTTTTAAAGAGCACATAGTACTCATATCACTTGGGATCCAGTACTCACTGATTGCATCAATGTGTTATCAGTCCACACTGATACCTCTGAATGTCCCTTCTCATTAGTAACTTCATTCAGGCCCCAAGGAAAGGTCGAAAGCATGGGTTCCTCTCGTCCATTATCGCATGGTAAATCATTCAATGTTTGTCCTTTTCAATCTGATTTATTTTACTTAGCATAAGTGATTTCTAAAATTTATTTTATACCTACCCACATATTTACTATTTATTGTATTTACCATTATCATATATTTATCCTTTCTCTTGGTCTTCGTTCTTTTTTAAAAATAATATTTACTATGTTTTCAGTGAAAGTTTACACAGTAAATTGATACCTATTTCACAATTTCTATACAAATTGTCCAGTGATATTAGTTACAACTTCATTCCTTTTTGGAGAACTAAATTTCTATCTGATATTATTTTCATGAGGACCCATGGTGGTGCAGTGGTTAAGAGGTTGGTGGTTTGAATGCACCAGCCCAGCTGCTCCACACGAGAAAGATGTGGCAACTGCTTCCTTAGAGATTTACAGCATTGGAAACCATATGGGGCAGTTCTACTGTGTGCCATAATGACCACAATGAGTCAGAGTTGACTTGACAGTGTTTTTTTGTTTTGTCTTGTTTTTTCTTTCCCCTCTTAGGAGGACCCCAGGTGGTGGCACAGTGGTTAAAGTGTTAGGCTAACTGAAAGGTAGGCAGTTGGAATGCCAACAGCCACTTCATGGGAGATAGATGTGGCAATTTGCTTCCATAAGGAGTACAGCTTTGGAAACCCTATGGGGCAGTTCTGCTCTGTCCTATAATGGCCGCTATAAGTCAGAATCAACTTGATGGCAAAGGGTTTGGTTTGGGTTTAGAATTATTTTCCTTCTTCAGGAAGAACTTCTTTTAACAATTCTTGTAGAGCAGGCCTGCTCATGGTGAATTCTCTCTGCTTTTGTTCATCTAAAAAGTATTTTGCCTTCATTTTAAAATGTATTTTTACTGGGTATAGAATTCTATGTTGGCAAAAAAAAATTTTTTTTCCCTGTAGTTTAAAGATGTTTCCCCATTGTCTTCTAGCTTGCAAGATTTCTAATTATTTTTGATAATTGCAAGATTTTGCACTTATTTTTCAAAGACTGTCATACTCGGTGATACTTAAGTAGTCCTAAAGATAGGACTACTGTCATTCTTAGTTTTATTCCTTTGTGCATAAGTTCTTCTAAATTTTAGTATTTTCTCTATCACTGCCTTGCCTCAATTTGATTATTATGTACTTTGATATGAGTATCTTCTCCTAGGAGTTTTTTGAGCTTCTTCAATCTGTGATGAATCTACTTTCAATCAAATTTTGAAAAGTTCCACTATTTTAATGGGGTTTAAAACTTACATAAAAAATATATACCAACCATAGCACAAAGGATGGGAGGGAGGACACAAGTATACTGCTATAATATCCTTACACTATGCTTTGCTGCTGTTGTTATTTGGTGCCGCCGAGTTGATTCTGACTCATAGTAACCCCATGCAACAGAGTAGAACTGTTCCATAGGGTTTTTGAGGCTCAGTTTATGGGAGCAGATGACCAGGTCTTTGTCCCATGGAGCTGTTGGATGGGTTCAAACTGCCCACTTTTGAGTAGCAGCCACGCACTTAACTATTGTGCCACCATGTGAAGGTAATGAATAATTCATTAATTCAATATTTCATTAAAACATCATGAAATATGTTTCATAATGATGTATCTTGTAAACCCTAGAGCAACTACTATACAAGTAAAACAAAGGGATATAATTAATAAGCCATTGTTGTTGTTGTTGTGTGCCGTCAAGTTGGACCTGACACATAGCGACCCCTCCTTGGGTTTCTGAGGCAGTATCACTACGGAAGTAGATTGCCCCATCTTCCTTCCAAGGAGTGGCTGGTGGGTTTAAACCGCCAGCCTTCTGGTTAGCAGTCAAGTACCTTAGGCACTATGCTACCAGAGCTCCTTAAGAAGCCATTAGTATAGATAATTTTAAAAAATGAAATAATAAAAAACACTCCATTTATCCAAAAAGGGACTGAAAGAGGAACAAAGAACATATGGGACACTTAGAAAAAAAAATAGCAAAATAGTAGGCTTAAGTCCAGTTATATTGAAAATAACATTAAATGTAAATAGCCTAAACACTCAAATTAAAAAGCAAAGGTCCAAACATGCTGTTTAAAGAAATCCACTTTAAACACAAGTTAAATTAAAGGATGCATAAAGATATACCATGCAAATATTAATTAGTTATTATTAGTGATTATATAATACCAGAAAAAAATCAATTTGGAATAAGAAATATTACCAGAGAGAAAGGGGGACATTTCATAATAAAGATGTAAATTAATCAACAGGATATAATACTCCTAAGTGCAGTACAACTAATAGCAGTTTCAAAATACATGACACATAAACTGATAGAAATGAAAGGAGAGATAGGCAAATTCAAAATTATAGTTGGTGATTTTAGTTCCTCTATCTTTATTCAGAGAATAAGTACAACGTCAGAAAGGATATAGAAACTTCGACATTGTTGACCAACTCGACTTATTTGACATTTATAGGACAGTCCAACAAACCAAAGTGTAGAAAACAGTCTTTCCAACTCCACATAGAATACCCAAGATAGACTATATGTTGAGCTATAAAATAAGTCTCAGTAAATTGAAAAGGATTGACATTATACAAATTATATTCTTCAATGACAATAAATTCAAAAGTAATACCAGAAAAATATCTGGAAAATCCCCAAATATTTGTAAATTAAACAACACCCTTTATTATTAATGCAGTGAAAATAATGTTAACATCTTGATTATATATCAGAGATCATTCTCATTCAATAGAATCACTTGAAATATTCTGAATTTATTCTTTTTTTTTTTTAAATTATGATCTGGGTGAAATTTTACAGAGCAAATTCACTTTCCATACAGCAGTTCACATATACTTTGTCTCATGACATTGACTACAATTTACCTCAATGCAACAGCTCCCCTCCCACTGCCTCCCGATAGTTACCTCTTCCCTGTGTCCATCTCTCCATGCACTCATGCCCACTGAGCTGTCTCCCTGTGCATAAACGATCCTTCTTTCTCCCATGATTATTCTCTCCAAGGAGTGTATCTACCTCAGGTAAGTGTTCAACTCATATGCCTGTCTTTTGTTTGGCTGGAAGCCACAGGTGTGGGTTCAATTCCAG
>NW_006921803.1:5901718-5903110 GCF_000298275.1 Orycteropus afer afer
TTTTGTTCCACATTGTTCTCCCTCTCTATCCAGGATCTCCTACATAAATCCCCCTCCGAGTGTTTGACAGTGGTAACCAGGCACCATCTAGTTTTTCTGGTCTCATAGTTGTATAGGCTGCAGGTCGCATGGTGTACCAGTCTCTAGGACTAATTGTTTCCATGAATCTTTGGTTTTCTTCATTCTTCTTTGCTCTGGACAAGGAGAGACCCATTGTTGCATCTGGATGGTTGCTTGCAGGCTTTTAAGATCCCAGTTGCTACTCTCCAAAATAGGAAGTTGAACAGTGTTTTGTGTAGTGTGTTATGCCACTTGAGCTTGATGTCCCCTGTGACTATGGTCCTGAGCCCACTGGTTCATCTGGGTAGCTGGCTGTGACCAAGAAGTGACTACAAACTTGTCACTTGTCAGTTCTACTGTATGCCTAGGAATTCTTACAGATCATACAAATACACTTATAGGACCATTGTCTGCCAACCCTATACATGGTCTTGGATACACTCCCCACTTCATAGACATACTTAATAGTTCAGTCTGTCCACCCATCTATTCACCCATATACCTATGTTTGCCTTCACTGACAACGCAGTACTGTATTTGCAAAAGCGTTCATCTTTGTTGTCTGTACCTCCCATGTACCTCTCTCTATGTCTTCCTCTTCCTCAATGCCACCATATTGATCACTCACATTTGGTACATTTCCCTTCTCTTCACCCAAATCAATACTTATCTCTACCTATCTAACAGTGTTTCCTTCCTTCCCTTCCCACCTCTGGTAACCAACAAAGAAAATTTCCTTCCATATCTAAATCTTTCCTTGACTTTTTACAATAACAGACTAATACAATATTTGTCCTTCTGTGAATGATTTATTTAACTCAGCATAATGTACTCCAGGTTCATCTACGTTATGCGGTGTTTTGCAGATTCTACGTTATTCTTTAGGGTTGCATAGTATTCCATTGTGAGTATGCACCATAGTTTGGTTATCAATTCCTCAATTGATGGACATTGAGGTTGTTTCCATCTTTTGGCTATTGTAAATAGTGCTGCGATGAACATGGGTGTGCATGTCTGTTCTTGTCATGGCTCTCACTTCTTTAGGATAGATTCCTAGTAATGGAGTGGCTGAGTCAAATGGTATTTCTAATTCCAATTTTTGAAGGGATCGCCATACTGCTTTTCACAGTGGTTGTACGATTTTACAGTCCCACCAACAGTGTATGAGAGTCCCAATCTCTCTGCATCTTCAACATCATCTGTTATTTTCTGTCTTGTTGAACAGTGCTGTAGTGCTGGAGCAAGATGGTATCTCATTGTTGTTTTGATTTGCATCTCTCTAATGGCTAATGATCATGAGCATTTCTTCATGTTTGTTGGCCACCTGAATAT
>NW_006921803.1:5908128-5911746 GCF_000298275.1 Orycteropus afer afer
TTCTGCATCTTTGTTGAGTTTCTTTCCAGTTGTTCTATCGTTCATTGAAAGTGGTGTATTAAAGTCTCCCACTATGACTGTGGAATCATCTGTTTGGCTTTTCAACTCTTTCAAAGTCTGATATATATATTTTGGTGCTCTATCATTGGGTCAATAGATATTTATTATGGTTATATCTTCTTGTTCAATTGATTCTTTAATCATTATATAATGTCCTTCCTTGTCTCATATGATAGTTTTTGTCTTAAAGTCAATTTGATCAGAAATTAATATTGCCACTCCTGCCCTTTTACAGTTGCCATTTGCTTGATACATGTTTTTCCAACCTTTGGTTTTTAGTCTATTTTTGTCTTTCTCTCTAAAATGTCTCTCTTGTGGACAGCATATTGATGGGTTTTGTTTTCTTATCCAATCTGCAACTCTCTGTCTCTTGAGGGGTGCATTTAATCCATTAATATTCAGTGTAATTATCAAAAACTATGAATTGGTTGCTGTCATTTTGTTATGTGTTTTTTCATGGTGTCTCTTGTTTCTTTGTTGCATATTATTTTCTGTGCTGAGTTCATTATGTTTATGAATTGTGTTATCATTTCCTTTGTTGCTGTTGTTTTAGTATTTGCTGAATATTTGTGCTTGTTCTCTTTTTTATTGTGATATGAAGGTTTATCATTTTTCTTTTAGGTTACCTTCTGATTTAGAATTTTCTCCCTGAGTTTAAAACAGTCTGTTCTATCTTACAACTCTCTTGACTTTGTCACTATTTAGAAGTTCTGTACCTACACAGTATTTTTCCCTCTTTTTTGTTTGTAGTTGTCCTCACTTGCCCACTGATATCTCTGGTTCCCTGTTTACAATCTTGTTAGCTTATTATACTTTGGATATGTCCATAGCTGTGGTTTCTGGGATGTGTCATCTTGTGTATTAATGGTCGATTGTTGTTTGATATTTTTGGTTCTCTGTTCAAAGGACTCCCTTTAGTATCTCTTTCAAGGTTGATCTGGTTATAACAAATTCCCTTAGCTTCTGCTTATCTGGAAATTTCCTAATTTCACCATCATATTTGAGGGACAATTTTGTCAGGTTGAAATTTTTTTGTCTTTCAGGGTTTTATGTATATCATTCCATTACCTTCTCACTTGCATGGTTTCTGCTGAGAAATCAGAGCTTATTCTTACTGGTTGTCCTTTGTAAGTAACTTTTTGTTTTTCCTGGGTTTATTTCAGGATTCTGTCATTGTCTTTGGTTTTGATGAGCTTGATGATGATGTCTTGGTGATTTTCTTTTGGGATCTATCCTGTTTGGGGTTCATTGGACTTCCTGATTGGATATATTCTCATCTTTCATCATATCAGGGAAGTTCTCCTCCAACAAATCTTGGACCATTTTCTCAGTGGTTTTCTTTTTCTCTTCCTATTCTGGAATTCCAATCACATGTAGGTTATTCTTTTTGATGGTATCCCACATGAACCTTAGACTTTCTTCATTTTGTTTTGATCTTTTTTCTGATTGATTCCTTTCCAAAGAAGTATTCAGGTATCTGTCTTTAGTCTCATTAATCCTGTCTTCCATTGCATCAGTTCTACTCCTTTGCCCTTTCAATGTGTTATCTATATCTAACAATTTACTATTAATCTTCTGAATTTCTATCTGTAGATTTTGAATCACTTCTAATTTTTCTTTTATTTTGTTATTTTGTTCTTGTATTTTCTTCCAAAATTATTCTAGGGTTTTGTCTATGTTTTTCTTGCTCTGTCTCTCAATCCTTTGAAGATACCTAAATTTAATTCTTTTGAATTCCTTATCAGAGAGTTCCAATGCTGCTTCTTCCTCAGGGATGTGTTCTGGATCTGTAACCTGCTCCCTTGTTTCTACCGCTTTATCTTGCTTCTTTGTGTGGACTGTGATGGTCTATTGTCTCTGAGACATCATGGCATTGTTGTATTTAGATCTCTGTTGACTGTTTGTGAAGAGCAGCCAAGATGATTTAGGCTCTTCTTGGTGGTGGTTTATCGGCCTGTTGGTGGAGAAGGAAGTGGTGGCTCTCACTCAGTAAGTGATGCTGCAGGAGGTGTGGGTGTAATTGTGTCATATGGGGACTGTTGCTGTCTTCCACTCAGTTAGACAAAAGTTACAATTGAATAACCATCAAAAAACTAAAAGCAAATGGACAAGACACACACTGTGTAATCACACAAGAGTAGTAACCAAAAAAAAAAAAAAAGGGAAAAAGGAAAAAAAAAAAAAAACCCTACAACTTCTGGAGAGAGGGCAATAAGAGAAAAAGTAGAGAAGGAGAATAATGAAGAAAAAAATGGGAAAATCACAAAAAGAAAAACAAGGAATGGGGTTAACCAAGAGAAAGAAAAAAAATTGCAACCAGGAACAGGGAAAAGAAAAAAAGGTGAAAACTAGAACCTGTGAGGGGAAGAATAAGGGATAATAGTAAAAGGACAAAAGTAATAATAACAATAGTAGTTTTGAAACAGACAAAAACAAACTAAAAAAGAAAAAAAAAAATCGGGGCATGGCAGGGCAAAGCACCCAGGCTCCATCTGAGCACACAGACTGGGATGGAATTCCTGCCAGCCTAGAAGGTGGGTGGGAGTGAGGGATGGCTGCATCTCCATGCACCAAGAGGGTGTGGGTATATGAGTAACAAGAGAATGTCACACCTTTTCAGTCATTGGCGTCCAGCATGTCTTTGCGGCTCTTGGCAAGTGGAGCCTGTTCTTAAGTCCCTGGAATCTGGGGGAATGCTGTCACTTTTTTGTTGTAGTTATGTGCCATCGAGTCAGACCTGACTCGTAACGACCCCTCCTTGGATTTCTGAGGCAGTATCACTACAGAAATAGATCGCCTCATCTTTCCGAGGAGTGGCTGGTGGGTTTGAACTGGCACTTTAAATATCCAAAATGTTCAAACTTCTTGTAAATATTCAAAATGGCTGCACCCTCCCAACAGGCAAAAATCCACAGCTCAGCCTGCCTTCCTCTTTGGTGATTCTCCTTTTATTCACCAGTCACCAGAGCAGTCCACTATGTAGTCCCTGGCTAGCAGGTTCTGATTTTCAGGTTAATTCTTAGGTCCTACCACCACTTGGCAATATCCAAGCTGTCTGTGCCATCAGGATCACTGCCAGACTGCAGCTCTGTATGTCTCCTTTTTTGGTGTTTTCATGCAAATTCTCCTGCTAATTGGAGTTTAGTCCACTTCTATATCTTTTTTTTGTGTGTTATTAATTACCATAAGTCTTTTCCAGTCTCTATTTCCAGCTCTCCCCGTATTTTGTTTCTTGGTGTTGTAAGATCCACAGTTCTCAAATACTGTGTTTAAATCAAAGATCTTTGCAGTGGCATTCAGATTACAGGATATTTCAAAAACATTTACGCTACTATAAAAATTATTCAAATATAAAGAGAACACACCATTCTAGAAGCCCAGTGTAACTTATCCTCAAAAGAGCCACTGTTGTTGTTATGTTGTTAAGTGCCGTCGAGTTGTTTCCGACTCATAGTGACCCCATGCACAGCAGAACGAAACACTGCCCGATCCTGTGCCAGCCCCACAATCCCTGCTATACTTGAGCCCATCATTGCAGCCACCATGTCAATCCATCTC
>NW_006921803.1:5912962-5916650 GCF_000298275.1 Orycteropus afer afer
TCTCTTCCAGTCAGTTGGCCAGGTAGCTGTCTTCCAAATCTCTTGGCATAACTGAGTGAGTGCCTCCAATGGGGCATCTGTTTGTTGAAATATCTCAGTCGGTATTCCATCAATTCCTGGAGCCTTGTTCTTCGCCAGTTCTTTCATTGCAGCCACTAAAATAACCAAAAACCAAACTCACTGCCATTGAGTAGTTCCCAACTCATAGTGACCCTTGTTGGATTTCTGAAGCTGTAAATCTTTATGGAAGTAGATCACCCAGTCTTCCTTCTGTGAAGGAGCTAGTGGGTTTGAAACACTGACCTTCTGGTTAGCAGTCAAGTGCCTTATCCACTATACCACCAGAGTGCCTATAAAAAAAGAGCCACACATAAGTCAAAATATGCAACTTCAATTTACATCTGCTAATTCTGTCTGTAAAAGTATTTTAGCGTAACTATCTGTGAATCTCCAGGATGAATGTGGCTTATTTAGTCATTTGTTAAGTAGAAGAGAACTAATATATATTAGTTATTTTCCATATTTGAAGCACAGTACTAGATTTTTATTTGTAATTTTTTTATCTGCTAATCCTTAACTCTGTTCTATGAATTATGTTTTAAAGATGAAAAACTGAGGCAGAGAGAGTTTAAGTAAGTAACTTGCCGAAAGCCACACAACCAGCAAGTGGTAGAGAGATTATAATCAAGTTCTTTGAAATGCCAAAACCCAAATTCTATGATACATGTGACCAGATGCTACAGATTTCTTTCTTTTCTTTATCCTTTACTCATTTATTCGGCTTCTCTTGGTAAATCTTTTGGGAAAATTACCAGTTGCCCTATACCCAAAAACCAAACCCAGTCCCACTGAGTAGATTACAACTCATAGTGACCCCCATTGGGTTTCCAAGGCTGTAAATCTTCACAGAAATAGATTGCCTCATCTTTTTTCCTATGGAGCTGCTGTTGGGTTTGAACTGCTGATCTTCTAGTTAGCATACAAATCCCTTACCCACTGTGCCACCAGAGCTCCTTACCAGTTGCCCTAGGTGGCTTAAAAAGTGAACACTTCAGGTGTCTAGCCATTTGTCAGCCAGACAGACACAATGGTCTGAAATCGAGTCACACTATCTGTAGATGCTCTGGTGGTGTAGTGCCTTGGAAACCCAAGGAGGGGATGCTGTGAGTTGGATCCGAATCCATGGCAGTGAGTTTATCGGTAGATATTAAATAGCTAGTAACTCTAATGGAATTCTTAGGTAATTTTTCAGCAAATGAAAAGTTTTATAATTTTGCAAATAGAATATATTTTCCAAAACAATACATAATACAAGCTATACACAGTTTAGATATTAAGTTTATAATCATAGACACAAGGTTTAATATGATATAAACTACCTTTGAACAGTTATCATTCTTGTCAGTAGGTGTAAGATTGTCTTTTCTTCCTAACCCCCACATCTTGGTATCAACTTAAAGGCTATTTACTTTGTTAATTCAGGAGTTAGTCACAGGGATCCTGGTGAGGAGAGGGAACCCAGACCAGTCCCCACAAGTGGTAAGGCAGGAAAGCAGAGGAAAGGAGAGAAAAGGGCCAAGGAGGCCGGGACAGAACGAGGAGGCAGCAGCAGGGATCCAGGTAAGGGGAGGTTGGAGAGGTTTTGAACAGCTAAGGGAGACAAACTCGTCTGTCGGTTTGTTGTACTGTGGTAACATGTTGCTGTGAGTCTTGAGGCTGTGCCACCAGTGTTTCAAACCCACCGGGCTGCACATAGTGCACAGGTTTCAGCGTGGCTTGCAGACTGAGACAGACTAGGAAGAAGGAAGAGGCCATCCACCTCTCAAAGAATTGGCCAGGGAAAACCTTATGAATAGCAGAGAAACACTGTCTGATAAATGACTGTGCAACTTTATGAATAGTCTGGAAACATTGTCCAGAGGAGGAGGATGAGTCACTTAGTTTAAAAGGCTTTCAAAATATGACTGGGAAAGAGCTGCATCATCAAAGTAAAACCAGACTTACTGATACGGATAAGGTAAAGCTTTTGAGACCTCCATTTGCTGATGTAGCATGACTCAAATTGAGGAGAAACAGCTGCAAATATCCATTAATAATCAGAACATGGAATGTATGATGTATGAATCTAGGAAAATTGGAAGTTGTCAAAAGTGAAATGGAACACATAAAGATTAATATGCATTAGTGAGCTGAAATTGACTGGTTTGGGCCATTTTGAATCAGACAACCATATGATCTACTATGCCGGGAATGACAATTTGAACAGGAATGGCATGGCATTCATCATCACAAAGGATGTTTTAAGATCTGTCCTGAAGTACAGTGCTGTCAGTGATAGGATAATATCCATATGCCTACAAGGAAGATCAGTTAGTACGACTATTATTCAAATTTATGCACTAACCACTAAAGCCAAAGATGATGAAATTGAAGATTTTTATCAACATCTGCAGTCTGAAATTGACCGAACATGCAATCAGGATGTGTTAATTATCACTGGTGACTGGACTGCAAAAGTTGGAAACAAAGAAGAATCACTGCTAGTTGGAAAATTTGGCCTTGGTGACAGAAATAATGCTGGAACTCGCATGGTAGAATTTTGCAAGACCAAGGACTTATTCATTGCAAATACCTTTTCTCAACAACACAAATGACAGCTGTACATGTGGATATCACTAGATGGAACACACAGGACTCAGATTGACTACATCTGTGGCAAGAGGTGATAGAAAAGCTCAATATCTTCAGCCAAAACTAGGCCAGGAGCTGATTGTGGAACAGACCACCAACTGCTCATATGCAAATTCAACTTGAAGTTAAAGACAATAAAACAAATCCATAAGAGCCAAAATATGATCTTGAATAAATCCCTCCTGAATTTAAAGACCATCTAAAGAATGGATTTGATGTGTTGAACATCAGTGACCCAAAACCACAAGAATTGTGGGATGACATCAAGAACATCATCCGTGAAGAAAGCAAGAGGTCACTAAAAAGACGAGAAAAGAAGAGAAGACCAAAATAGAGGACAGAAAAGACTCTGAAACTTGCCCTTGAACAGAGAGTAGGTAAAGCAAATGAAAGAAATGACAAGATAAAAGAGCTGAACAAAAGATTTCAAAGAGCAGTTCAAGCAGACAAAGCAAATTACTATAATGAAATGTGCAAAGATTTAGAGTTAGAAAACCAAAAAGAAAGCACATACAGCATTTTTCAAGCTGAAAGAACTGAGGAAAAAATTTAAGCCTTGAGTTGCAATATTGAAAGATTCTATGGGCAAAATATTGAATGATGCAAGAAACATCTCAAAAGAAGATGGAAGGAATACACAGAGTCACTGTACCAAAAAGAACTGGTAGATGTTCATCCATTTCAGGAGGTGGCATATGATCTAGAACCAGTGATACTGAAGGAGGAAGTTGAAGCTGCAGTGAAGGAATTGGCAAAGAACAAGGCTTCAGGAATTGATGGAATACCTACTGAGATATTCCAACAAATGGATGTCCCACTGGAGGTACTCACTGAGCAATGACAGGAGATTTGGAAGACAGCTACCTGGACAACTGACTGGAAGAGATCCATATTTGTATCCATTCCAAAGAAAGGTGATCCCACAGAATGTGGAAATTATCAAACAATATCATTAATATTGCACGCAAGTAAAATCTTACTGAAGATAATTCAAAAA
>NW_006921803.1:5917203-5921162 GCF_000298275.1 Orycteropus afer afer
CATCACAATAAATGGAGAAAAGATTGAGGTTGTCAAAGAATTCATGTTGCTTGGTTCTGTAATCGATGTCAATGGAAGCATCAGTCAGGACGTTAGACAACGTACAGCACTGGGCAAGTTGGCTGCAAAGGACCTTTTTCAAGTTCTGAGGAGCAAAGATGTCTCCTTGAGAACTAAGGTGCGCCTGACACAAGCCATATTTTCAACCACCTCATATGCATGTGAGAGCTGCACAATGAATAAGGAAGACTGAAGAAGAGTTGATGCTTTTGAGTTGTGGTGCTGGGGAAGAATACTGAAAATACCATGGACTGCTAAAAGAACTAGCAGATCTGTCCTGCAGGAAGTGCAGCAGAAATGCTCCTTGGAAGCGAGAATGGCCAGGTTTTGTCTCACCTACTTTGGTCACATTGTTGGAAGGGACCATTCCCTGGAGAAGGATATCATGCTTGGTAAGGTGGAGGGTTGACAAAAGAGGGGAAGTCCTTCAATGAGATGGATTGACACAGTGGCTGTGACGATGGGCTAAAGTATAGCAAGGATCATGGAGATGGCATGGGATCAGGATAGGGTGGTATTTCATTCTGCTGTGCATAGGGTCGCTATGAGCTGGAAACGACTCAATGGCACCTAACAACAACAACAACTTCGTTAATTCAAATTTCTGTAGCTTCTGAGGGAGCTCTGGTGGCATAGTGCCTAAGGCATTTGACTGCTAACCAGAAAGCTGGTGGTTCAAACCCACCAGCCACTGCTTGGAAGGAAGATTGGGCAAGGAGGGGTTGCTGTGAGTGAAATCCACTTGACAGCAGTGGCTTTCTTTTTCTTTTTTTTAAGTGGCTTCTGGATTTCATGTATCTGAAACTGCAAATTCAACAACACCCAAAATATTAGACACTTTTTAATGAATGCCATTGAACTTTGTATAAGAAAAGAGCCCTCCATTAAGTAGGCTGACTCAGTTCATTTCAATTTATTAACACCACACTGACAGACTGAGTGACAACAGCATTGAGCTGAGGTAGTATATGATGATACCATTTGTCTGTTTTCAATACTTAGGGTTTCGCCTACCAACTTCCTGCAGAGAAATACTCAAGATAAGATTCAACACCTTGCATTACTTCATGATAAAGTATATTGATTCATTCCAAGTCAACAATTGTTTTTTAAGCACCTATTATAAAGAGCCCTGCTGGCACAGTGGTTAAGAGCTTGGCTGCTAACCAAAAGGTTGTTGTTGTTGTTGTGTAGGTATTTCAAATTCACAAGCTGCTCCATAGGAAACAGATGTGGCAGTCGGCTTCTATAAAGATTATAGCCTGAGAAACCCTATCAGGCATTGTCCTATAGGTTCATTATGAATCAGAATTGACTTGATGACAATAAGTTTGATTTTTGTGTGTGTGTGTGTACTTGTACAGACAGTAAAAAGATGAGTGCTTATTCTATGCCCTTAAAACCAGAAAATCAGTTACCATCAAATGTACTTCACCTCATAGCAATCCTATGTGGGTCAGGGTAGAACTGTGCTCCATAGGGCTTTCTTTCTCTTTTTTTTTTTCTGTTATTTATTTTGTTGTTGCTGTTGAGAACATGTACTGCAAACCATATACCAATTCAAGTTTCTACACGTGATTTAGTGATACTGATTATGTTCTTTGAGTTACACATCTATTCTCACCCTCCTTTTCTGAGTTGCTTCTTCCCCATTAACATAAACTCCCTGTCCCTAATGTTCCTATCTAATCTTTCTGAATTGCTATTGTCATTTATCTATGTACCATATAGATAATCTCATTAAAATAGCATAATGCCCAAGGCAGACATTTTTTACTAGTTAAGCTACATTATTGTTTGGTTGTAAGAAGACTTCAGTGGTATTTTTGGTTTAAGTTTTAAAGGTTATCTCAGAGCCATAGTTTCAGTAATTCATCCAGCCTCCATGATTCCAGATAATCTGGATTCCTTTGGAATTTAAAATTCTGTTCTTCATTTCTCCTCTTTTGGTCAGGATTCTTGATTGGAAACGTTGATCAAAATGTTCAGTAATGGTACCTGAGCACCATCCAGTTCTGGTCTCCTAGCAAAGGAGGTAGTGGTTCATGGAGGCAATGAGCCACACATTCCATTTCCTCCTCCCATTCCTGACTGTCCTTCCTCTGTAGCTCCTGGCAAATAGAGGCCAATTGTTACACAGTGCATAGCTGCTTGCAAGCATTTAAGAACCCAGGAACTGTTCAATGAAATAGGAGGTGGAACAGAAACACTAAACACAATAATAGGCCAATTAACTGGGATGTCCCATGAAACCATTATTCTAAATCTCCAAACAAAGGAATCAAATCCCATGAGGTATTTGGTTATACATTAGCAGCCCCGGCCACTACTCTTTTTCTTTTTTCATTGTTACAAATGTGTCTATCACTGTGGTAGTTTCATTTGTGTCAATTTGGCTGGGCCTGGTTGAGTGGCTGAGCAGCTGGTGGTAGTTATTCCCCATGATGAGACTGGCAGTCCACTCCATGGTGGGATCTACCCCAAGCAGCTGAGTAGCTGCCTTTGGGATGTGGTGTGCTTCCTGTGTATAAGGAGAAGCCTAGGGGATAGTCTCTAGCTTATGGCACGCTTGGACCCTGCATGTAGCCGTGTCATTGTTCAGTAGCCTGCCATGCTCTGCTGACGCTGGGACTTACAATGGACTTAAATTAATGGTCTGCTGTGTGGTTTGGTAACATCGGGACTGTGCCTTTTTACTTGTCAACCTTGGGTTTGTCAGCCTCAGCGGCCAGCAGCTTTCTGAGTGAAGAAAAGCCTCTAGCTCCAGTGGGCCAGGAGCAGGAGGCAGAGCTGGACCCCAAGGTTGAGGGGCTTTCACCCAGCCCCTAGAGCCTGGCATTTTGAACTTGGACTTAAAACCTCCAAACTGTAAGAGAATAAACTCTTGTTTGTTCAGGCCCATCCCATTTGTGGTATATTCTTGTCAGAGTGGCACTAGGTAACCAGGACAATCACATAACTTTTGCCAACTCATCTTTTTACAGGTGGACAACTTACTGACAGCATTTACAGTAATCATTTGTGCAACCCTATTTTTAATCAGTGCAGTTTTTCTATCCCTATGCCACTCCTTGGAAGGAAGATGGGGCAATCTACTTCCGTAGTGATACTGCCTCAGAAACCCAAGGAGGGGTCGCTATGAGTTGGATCTGACTCGGCAGTATTAGGTTTTGGCCCCCGGGGATGGCCTCAGGGCCTCAGGCAGTCAGCTGCCACACCCAAGGCTGGCGGTTCAAACCCACTGGCTACTCCCCGCCAGGTAGACGGGCCATCTCTTTGGGAGCTCTGGTAGCATAGTGGCTAAAGCACTTGACTGCTAACCAGAAGACTGGCAGTTCAAACCCACCAGCCACTCCTCGGAAGGAAGGTTGGGCAATCCTACTTCCGTAGTGATACTGCCTTGGAAACCCAAGGAGGGGTCGCTATGAGTCAGGGGCGACTCGACGGCAAATAACAACAACAACAACATGCACCAAAACTCGGTACTCTGTAAGCAATAACCACATATCCCCCACCCCCTGTAACTGTTGATGAACTTTGGTCTATACATTTGCCTTTTCTTGTCTTTTTATATAAGCAGCCATACAATTTATGTCCTTCTGTAATTGGCTTATTTCACTCAGTATAATGTCTTCTATCTCCTTCTCTACTGTAGCATGTACTTCATATCTGTTGATGTTCACATCTTTTGAGAGTGTTTAGGTTGTTTCCACCTCTAGGGCAGTGTGAATAGTACTGCAATAAACATTGGTGTACAAGTCTCTGAGTCTCTGCTTTCAAGTTATTTTGGTATATACCTAGAAGTGGAATTGATAGGTCATATGGTAGTTCTTGGGAGCTCTGGTAGCATAGTGCCTAAGGCACTTGACTGCTAACCAGAAGGCTGGCGGTTCAAACCC
>NW_006921803.1:5921730-5922781 GCF_000298275.1 Orycteropus afer afer
GGTTTTGAACCACCAGCCTTCTGGTTAGTAGTCAAGTGCCTTAGGCACTACGCTACCAGAGCTCCTCTTAGCCATCCTAGTGGGAATTAAATGGTGTATCATTGTGGTTTTGATTTGCATCTCTTTGATGACTAACGACATTGAGCATCTTTTCATGTGTTTGGTGGCCATTTGAATGTCTTCTTTGGTGAAATATTACTCAAGTCCTTTGTCCATTTGTCTTTTTGTTATTGTCAATGTTTTATTATTTTATTATGTTTTTAAGATTCATATCAGATATATGATTTCTGAAGATATGTTCCCAGTTGGTAGTTTGTCTTTTCATTTTTTTGATAATGTCTTTGATGAACTAAAGTTTTTAATTTTTGAGGTCCCATTTATTTATTTTGTCTTTGGCTGTTTATACTTTTGTTATTATATTAGAAAATCCATTGATAAAAACTAAGCCCAACAACAGGGTAGTCTTTGATGGATATTTATTTTGTAATTAGATCACCAGGCCTTTCTTCTGAGGCAGCTCTGGGTAGACTCAAATCTTCAAACTTTTGGTTACCAGGTGGGTTTGTTAACCATTTGCACCACCCAGGGACTCGATGCCCTTAAGATGTTTTTCATCTTGGAAGATTGCACTTTACCAAGCATGGTATCCTTGTCCAGAGAATGGTTCCTTCTACCAACATGACCAAAGCAGGTGAGATGAAGTCCGACCATTCTTGCTTCCAAGGAGCATTCTGGCTGCACTTTGTCCAGGACACATTTGTTCATTCTTTTAGCAGTCTATGGTACTTTCAGTAGTCTTCACCAACACCACAACTCAAAAGCATCAACTCTTCTTCAGTCTTTCTTACTCATTGTCCAGCTCTCACATGCATAAGAGGTGATGGAAAATACCATGGCTGGACTTCCGGTAAGATGGCAGAATAGGCAGACAAGCTCCACAGACCCTCTTCAACAAAGAAAAGAGAAACCAATTGTGTTAGACTGGGTTCTCTAGAGAAACAAAAACCAGCACAGCTTATATATATATATATATATATATATATATATATAT
>NW_006921803.1:5923111-5926415 GCF_000298275.1 Orycteropus afer afer
TATCCTGGAAGCAGGCCACACCCCTAGGGAAACTCCCCTTGGGAAGATTGACCACTCAGAACACAGTCATCTGATCCCATCATGGGAACAACCACACAGAACTGGGGTCCAGCCAAGGTGACACACAGCTCCAACTATCACACCAATTGACAGAGATATAGAAGCCCTGAGCTTTGAAAGGAAGTATATAGAAGTGGTTTAGGCACCAACTAGTGGAAAAACCAGAATGAAAACAGTGAGTATGGAGATGGACAGAGCTGCAGACTGTGAGCGACTCTGATGGCACCAACAGCCTAGATATTTCCAAGTGGTGTTGGAACATGAGAATTGACCTAAAGTCACCAAGGGCTGCAGGGATAACTGCACTGGTGGCCTATGAATACAAAGGTAAACAGCAAGGAGGGAGACAACCTGAGCTGTGGACTTTCAGCTGTCTGCAGGTGCAGCCATTTTGATAGTGGTGGCCATTTTTGGATATTTAAAGTGACTGAGGACGCAGCCATTTGAATGTTTACAAGCAGTGGCCATTTTGGATATTTAAAGTGACAGCATTCTCATTAAGATTCCAGGAACCTAAGAATAGGCTCTGTTTGCCAAGGACATATGGGAGGCTGACAACAGGAAAGGAAACAGGTGGTAAGTGTATAAGTGCTGCCAATTAGTGAATAGAGGAGCACAGTACCCTGCTTACATAGATAACATTGAAGCAAAACAAAGAAAATGAAAATTGTGGGCAAATCCCTCCACCATTGTTGTAGTTGTTAGGTGCCATTGAGTCGTTTCCAAGTCATAGTGACCCTATGCACAGCAGAACGAAATAATGCCTGGTGTCGCACCAGGCACAATGATCCTTGCTATACTTAAGCCCATCACTGCAGCCACTGTGTCAATCCATCTCATTGAGGGCCTTCCCCTCCTTCATTGACCATCCACCTTACCAAGCATGACATCCTTCTCCAAGGAATGGTCCCTTCTGACAATGTGACCAGAGTAGGTGAGAAAAAAATCTGGCCATTCTCACCTCCGGGTAGCATTCTGGCTGCCCTTCCTCCAGGACACACTTGTTAGATCTTTTAGCAGTCCATGGCACTCTCACCATTTTTTACCAGCACCACAATGCAAAAGCATCAACTTTTCTTCAGTCTTCCTTATTCACTGTCCAGTTCTCACATGCATATGAGGTGACTGAAAATACCATGGCTTGTGTCAAGTGCACCTTAGTCCTCAAGGAGATATCTTTGCTCTTCAGCACTTGAAAGAGTCCTTTGTAGCCAATTTGCCCAGTGCTTTATGTCGTCTGATGTCCTGACTGCTGTTTCCATTGGTGTTGATTGTAGAACCAAGCAATGTGAAGTCTTTGACAACTTCAGTCTTTTCTCCATTTATTGCAATAATGCTTATAGGTCCAGTTGTGAGGATTTTTGTTTTCTTTATATTGAGATTTAATCCATACTGCAGTCTTCAGTCTGCATCAGTAAGTGCTTCAAGTCATCCTCACCTTCAGCAAGCAAAGTTGTATCATCAGTGTATCACAGGTTGTTAATGAGTCGTCCTCCAATCTTGATGCCATGTTCTTCTTTCTGTAATCCAACTTCTCAGATTATTTGTTCAGCATATAGATTGAATAAGTATGGTAAAAGGATACAACCCCGACACACTCCCTTCTTGATTTTGAACCATGCAATATCCCCCTTGTTCTGTTGGAATGACAGCTTCCTTGTCTATGTACAGGTTCTTCATGAGTACAAGTAAGTGTTCTGGAATTCCCATTCTTCTCAATGTTACCCATAATTTGTTATGTTCCACACAATCGAATGTCTTTTCATAGTCAATAAAACATAAGTAAACATCTTTCTTGTATTCTTTGCTTTGAGCCAAGATCCGTCTGACATCAGCGATGATATCCCTCATTGCATGTCCTCTTCTGAATCCAGCTTGCATTTCTGGAAGTTCTCTGTCAATATACTGCTGCAACCATTTTTAAATTATCTTCAGCAAGATTTTATTTGCATGTGATTTTAATGATATTGTTCAATAATTTCTGCATTTATGGGACCACTTTTCTTTGGAGTGGGTACAAATATGGATCTTTACCAGTCAGTTGGCCAGGTAGCTGTCTTCCAAATTGCTTGGCATAGACAAGTGAGTGCCTCCAGTATGGCATCCATCTGTGGAAACATCTCAGTGGGTATTCCATCAATTCCTGGAGCCTTGTTCTTTGCCAATTCCTTCAGTGCAGCTTCAACTTCTTCCTTCAATACCATTAGTTCTTGATTATATGCCACCTTCTTAAATGGATGAATATTGACTAATTCTTTTTGGTATAGTGTCTCTGTGTATTCCTTCTGTCTTCTTTTGATGTTTCCTGCATCATATAATTTTTCAATATTGCAACTCAAGGCTTAATTTTTTTCCTCAGTTTTTTCAGCTTGAGAAGTGTCAAATGTGTTCTTCCCTTTTGGTTTTCTAATTCCAGGTCTTTGCACATTTCATTATATTAACTGACTGTCTTCTCAAGCTGCTCTTTGAAATCTTCTGTTCAGCTCTTTTATCTTGTTGATTCTTCCATTTGCTTTAGCTACTGTCCACTCAAGGGCAAGTTTCAGAGTCTCTTCTGACTCCATTTTGGTCTTTTCTTCCTTTCCTATGGATGATGTTTTGATGTCATCCCACAGTTCCTCTGGTTTTCAGTCATTGGTATTCAGTGCATCAAATCTACTCTTTAGATGGTCTCTAAATTCATGAGGGATATGATCAAGGTCATATTTTGGCTCTGGTGGACTTATTTTAATTGTCTTCAATTTCAGCTTGAACTTGCATATGAGCAATTGATGGTCTGTTCCACAGTCAGCTCCTGGCCTTGTTTTGGCTGAAGATATCGAGCTTCTCCATTGCCCTTCCCACAAATGTAGTCAATCAGATTCCTTTGTATGCCATTTGGCTAAGTCCACATGTATAACCACTGTTTATGTTGTTGAAAAGAGGTATTTGCTATGTCCAAGTCATTGGTCTTGCAAAAGTCTACCATGCAATCTTGCAGTGTTATTTCTATCACCAAGACCATATTTTCCAACTACTAAGTGATTCTTTAGGAGCTCTGGTGGCAAAGTGCTTAAGGCATTTGACTACTAACCAGAAGGCTGGTGGTTCAAACCCACCAGCCACTCCTCAGAAGGAAGATTGGGCAATCTACTTCTGTAGTGATACAGCCTTGGAAACCCAAGGAGGGGGTCGCTGTTAGTGAGATCCAACTTGATGGCACTGAGTGAGTGAGTGAGTGAGTGATTCTTTGTTTCCAACTTTT
>NW_006921803.1:5926545-5935437 GCF_000298275.1 Orycteropus afer afer
AGGTGTGTAGATATTATCCTATAACTGACAGCATTTTACTTTAGGATAGATCTTGAAACATTCTTTGTGACAATGAATGCAATTTGTCATTCCCAGCATAGTAGATCATATGGTTGTCTGATTCAAAATGGCCCAAACCAGTCCATTTCAGCTCACTAATGCCTAGGATATCAATCTATATGCATTCCATTTCATTCTTGACAACTTCCAATTTTCCTAGAATCATATTTCGTACATTCCATGTTCCAATTGTTAATGGATGTTTGTAGCTGTTTTTCCCATTTTGAGTCTTTCCGCATCAGCAAATGGAGGTCCCAAAAGCTTTACACCATCCGTGTCATTAAGGTCAGCTCTACTCTGAGGAGGTAGCTCTTCCCCAGTCATATTTTGAGTGCCTTCCAACCCGAGGGGTTCATCTGCTGGCACTACATCGGACAGTGTTTCAGGGTTATTCATAAAGTTTTCCAGTAATATATCAGACAGTGTTTCACTGCTATTCATAAGGTTTTCAATGGACAATTCTTTGAGAAGTGGATGGCCCCTTCCTTCCTCTGAGTCTTTCTTAGTCTGAAAGCTCCACTGAAACCTATCTACCCTGGGTGATCCTGCTGGTACTTGAAATGCTGGTGGTATAGCCCCAGCCTCACAGCAACACACTGCCACCACAGTACAACAAACTGACAGATGAGTGGTGGGGGGCAAACTTAGGGGCCCTGATTTATGGCATAAATAGTCTACCAAGCACAACTCAAAATGCACAAATAACAATAGATAAACTAGATTATTGAGACTTTCTAAAAATTAAATACTTATGTGCATCAAAAGATTTCTCCAAAAGAGTAAAAGTGGACCTACAAAATCAGGAAAAATATTCGGCAATGACATATCAGACAAAGGACTTACCTCTAAAATGTACAGAAAATTCTAACACCTTAACATCAAAAAGACAGACAATCCAATTAAAATATTGGCAGAAGATGTGAACAGACACTTCACCAAAGAAGATATTCAGGCAGACAACAAACACATGAAAAATGTTAATGATCATTAGCCATTTGTTGTTAGGTGCCATCAAGTAATTTCTGACTCATAGCGACTGTATACACAGCAGAAGGAAACACCCCCCGATCCCGCACCAGCTCCATGATCCTTGCTATACTTGAGCCCATCATCGCAGCCACTGTGTCAATCCATTTTGTTGAAGGCCTTCCCCTCTTTCGTCACTCTCCACTTTACCAAGCATGACACCCTTGTCCAGGGAATGGTCCCTTCTGACAACATGACCAAAGTAGGTGAGACGAAGTCTGGCCATTCTTGCTTCCAAGGAGCATTTCAGCTGCACTTCCTCCAGGACTGATCTGTTAGTTCTTATAGCAGTCCATGGTACTTTCAGTATTCTTCGCCAGCACCACAACTCAAAAGCATCAATTCTTTGGTCTTCCTTATTCATTGTGCAGCTCTCACATGCATATGAGGCGGTTGAAAATATCATGGCTTGTTTCAGGCGCACCTTAGTCCTCAAGGAGACATCTTTGCTCCTCAGAATTTGTAAGAGGTCCTTTGCAGCCGATTTGCCCAGTACTATACGTTGTCTAATGTCCTGACTGCTGCAACATGATTTCTTTGACAACCTTAATCTTTTCTCTGTTTATTCTGATGCTGCTTATATGTCCAGCTGTGAGGATTTTTGTTTTCTTTATATTGAGATATAATCCATACTACAGACTGTAGTCTTCAATCTTCATCAGTAAGTGCTTCAAGTTATCCTCACCTTCAGCAAGCAAAGTTGTTTCGTCAGCATATCACAGGTTGTTAAAGATTCTTCTTCCAATCTTGATGCCATATGTTTCTACCTATAGTCCAGCTTCTCGGATTATTTGCTCAGCATATAGATTGAATAAGTATGCGGAAAGGATACAACCCTGATGCACTCTCTTCTTGATTTTAAACCGTGCAATGTCTCCTTGTTCAGTTTGAACAGCAACCTCCTGGTCAATGTACAATTTCCTCATGAGTACAATATTACACATTCGGGAATTCCCATTCTTTTCAATGTTATCCACAATTTGTTATGATCCACAAAATCAAATGCCTTTGCATAGTCAATAAATATGAGTAAACATCTTTCTGGTATTCTTTGCCTTGAGCCAAGATCCATCTGACAACAGCTATGATATCCTTTGTTCCATGTCCTCTTCTGAATCCAGCTTGCACCTCTGGAAGTTCTCTGTCAATATACTACTTCAACCGTTTTTGAATTATCTTCAGTAAGATCTTACTTGTATGCGATATTAATGATATAGTTCAATAATTTCCACATTCTGTGGGATTACCTTTCTTTTGAATGGATACAAATATGGATCTTTTCCAGTCACTTGGGCAGGTAGCTGTCTTCCAAATCTCTAGGCATCAGCGAGTGAGTGCCTCCTTTGGGGCATCCATTTGTTGAAATATCTGAATGGGTATTCCGTCAATTCCTGGAGCCTTGTTCTTCACCAATTCTTTCAGTGCAGCTTTAACTTCCTCCTTCAGTACCATTGGTTCTAGATCCTGAAGTGGATGAAGATCTACCAGTTCTTTTTGATACAGTGACTCTGTGTATTCCTTCCATCTTCTTTTGATGTTTCCTGCATCATTCAGTATTTTGCCCATAGAACATTCCAATATTGCAACTCAAGGCTTAGGTTTTTTTCCTTAGTTCTTCCAGCTTGAGAACTGCTGAGCATGTTCTTCCCTTGTGGTTTTCTAACTCCAGCTCTTTGCATATTTCATTATAGTAATTGGCTTTATCTGCTCAAGCTGCTCTTTGAAATCTTCAGTTCAGCTCTTATCTTGTCATTTTTCCATTGCCTTTAGCTACTCTCCACTCAAGGGCAAGTTTCAGAGTCTCTTGTGTCATCCATTTTGGTCTTCTTTTCTCATTTTTTTAATGACTTCTTGCTTTCTTTATGGATTATGTTCTTGATGTCATCCCACAATTCTTCTGGTTTTCAGTCATTGGTGTTCATTGCATAAATCTATTCTTTAGATGGTCCCTAAATGCAGGAAAGATATTTCAAGATCATATTTTATCTCTCGTGGACTTGCTTTAATTGTCTTCAACTTCAAGTTGAACTTGCATATGAGCAGTTGATGGTCTGTTCCACAATCAGCTCCTGGCCTGGTTTTGGCTGAAGATATTGAGCTTTTCCATTGCCTCTTGCCACAGATGTAGTAAATCTATTTCTGTGTGTTCCATCTGTTGAAGTCCACGTGTATAGCTACCATTTGTGTTGTTAAAAAAAAGGTATTTGCAATGGATAAGTCATTGGTCCTGTAAAATTCTACCAGGTGATTTCCAGCATTATTTCTGTCACCAATGCCAAATTTTCCAAGTACTAGGAATTCTTCTTTGTTTCCAACTTTTGCATTCCAGTCACCAGTGACAACACATCCTGATTGCATGTTCAGTCAATTTCAGACTGCAGAAGTTGATAAAAATCTTCAATTTCATCATCTTTGGCTTTGGGGGTTGGTGCATAAATTTGAATAATAGTCATATTAACTGATCTTCCTTGTAGGCGTATGAATATTATCCTATCACTGACAGCACTATACTTCAGGACAGATCTTGAAACATCCTTTGTGATGATGAATGCCACACCATTCCTCTTCAAACTGTCATTCCTGGCATAGTAGATCATATGGTCATCTGATTCAAAATGGCCCAAACCAGTCCATTTCAGCTCACGAATGCCTAGGATATCAATCTTTATGCATTCCATTTAGTTTTTGACATCTTCCAATTTTCCTAGATTCATACTTCATACATTCCATGTTCTGATTATTAATGGATGTTTGCAGCTGTTTCTCCTCAATTTGAGTGGTGCCACGTTAGCAAATGAAGGTCTCAAAAGCTTTACCTTATCTTTATCAGTAAGGCTGGTTTTACTCTGATGATGCAGCTCTTTCCCAGTCGTATTTTGAGAACATTTTAACCTATGTTACTCATCCTCCTCCTCTGTATTGGACCGTGTTTCTCTGCTATTCATAAGGTTTTCCGTGGCCAATTCTTTGAGAAGTGGATGGCCTCTTCCTTCTTCTTGGTCTGTCTCAGTCTGCAAGCCACGCTGAAGCCTGTGCACTATGTGTACCCTGCTGGGTTTGAAACACCAGTGACACAGCCTTAAGACTCACAGCAACACATCACCACAGTAGGACAAACCACCAGACAAGTTTGTCTCCCTTAGCTGTTCGAAACCTTTCCAACTTCCTTTACCTGGAGTGATACCGCCTCGGCAACCCAAGGAGGGGTCGCTATGAGTCAGGTCTGACTCGATGGCACATAACAACAACAATGATTGCATAACATTTCATTATATGCATATACCAACATTTATCTAACCATTTCCCTATTGTTGGATTTATAAGTTTAATAGTCTGTCATTATAGTAATGTTATAACAAAGTTCTTTTGCTGTTTGTTTTTCCCCCCTCTATTTCAGACTACTTCCTTAGGGTAGAACCGTATATATTAAACTGCTTAGATAAAATATAAAATAATTTAAGATTGCAAATACGTATTTTATCGCCTCAGAAACCCAAGGAGGGGTCGCTATGAGTAGAATCAACTCAACAGCGGTGAGTTAGGTTTTTTGGTTTTGAATACATATTTTAAATTTAATATTCTCAATTATTTGTACCACTTTGCATTTCTGTTTGGGATTTTAAATTTAGTAGTCTGTATGGATTTTCATTTTTGTCCTTGAGTGTCTTATAAGTACTGCTAAATCTCTGATAAATATTAATCCATAAAAGACTACTCTTTTTAAGAAAGGTTTAATCTTGATAAGAACAATTTTAATAAACTTCACTGAATATTTACAAAACACTTTGTTAAGTGAAACACTGTATGTAAATAATGGGAGGAATAGAAAATGGTATTGGATGACTAATCTGCAATTGCCTCAAGGAAGGCATACAATGAAACAAGTTCATTTGGCTACTTCCTCAAAGAGTTAACACAATAGGGAAAGCAAAGGACTTATCTGTAAACACCATGAATATAGAGCAAAAAATACTTAATCTTGGAGAACTGACATTAGAAAATAAAAACAACAAAAGAGAACACCTTCCAGAATAATGAGATACATGAAAAGCAAACATTCACTGGACTTGGACTCTGCATAGAAAGAAGTAGCATATTTGACCTTCACCATGATTAATAAGCACTTATTTGAGATTATGTTGCTGTTTCTGGCTTCTTCCATGATCTTCTCCCTAGAACTGAAGTCAGTTCACTTCCAACAAAGAAGAGTGAACAAAGAGAGTTTAAAACTTTTGAATGCTTTGCAGAGTTCTTTCATTGAGCAGTGTCTACCACACAGGGAAAACTTCATGCTTCCTCAAAAGTCTATGAATCCTCACCAGTACCATAAAGGACACACCCTGGCCATTATCCATGAGATGCTTCAGCAGATCTTCAACCTCTTCTGGACAAATCTTTCTCTGGACAATTGGGAGGAAAGCCACATGGAGAAATTCTTCATTGAACTTCATCAACAGCTAGAATATCTACAGGCACTCATTGGACTAGAAGCAGAACAGAAAAGTGGCGCTTTGGACACAGAGAACCTTAGATTGCAGGTTAAAATGTACTTTCAAAGGATCCGTAACTACCTGGAAAACCAGAAATACAACAGCTGTGCCTGGACCATTGTCCGAGTAGAAATCATTCGGTGCCTGTTCTTTGTTTTCAGACTCAGCAAAGCTGAGCAAATGATGAATGGACCCTTGAACCAGATGAAGCATGATCTGATCGTATGCTTTAAAAGCAGAGGGTAGGTGGAGGGTGGGAGGTGTTCTCCAGACACTATTATTATCATTGTTTTTGTCATAGGATGGTAGTTGTGTTTATGTATTTATCTGTTTTAAGATTATGTCTACTGACTACAATTGTTTTTGTTTTATAATGTCACTTTATATTTTCTATCTATTTTAAACTGTTTATGGATTGAAATGCATTCATTAATATTTCATAATTGGTTCTGTAAACGGATGTATTGTCATAAAAGTTAGGGAAATATAATGAAATATGTCTCCAATGTAATAATGCTTTCTTTAACATAAACATCCATTTTAGTGATTTCCTTCTTTGCTAGAAATTGGAAGAAACAATGAGAAATACTAGTAATAATTTGCATTCAAGGATTTAAAAATATCATTACACATTGGATATTTAGGTCACAGATGACATAATAAAAATATGAACAAAGGGCATGAACAGTTTCTAGTGGAAAACAAACACATGAAATGAGGTTCCACCTCACTTGTAACAATAAAAATACAGATGAAAAACTAATTAAGATGCCATTTACAACTTACTACTCGGAAGGAAGGTTGGGCAATCCTACTTCTGTAGTGATACTGCCTCGGAAACCCAAGGAGGGGTCGCTATGAGTCAGGGCTGACTCGACGGCACATAACAACAACAACAAATACTGGAAAAAGCCTGAAGCTTGATAAAAAAAACTCTCCTGGAGGCTTTAAGGTTTGGGCATTCTTATAATTTGCCTGAGGATTGGGAATTGGTACAATCACTGTGGAGGCAATTTGGTGCTATCTATCAAAGTTACAGGAGCTCTGGTGGTGTAGTGCCTAAGGCATTTGACTGCTAACCTTAAGGTTGACAGTTCAAACTCACCAGCCACTCAAAGTTACAGGTTCATGTCTCCTTTCATTTATCAATTACAGGTTTGGATATGTATCCTGTAGAAATGTTTGTACATGTGTGAAATGACTTATGTATAATGATACTCATTGCAACATTGTTTATACTCCCCAAAGACAAACCACTCATATTCTTCTAATTAAAGGACAGTTTTAGGGTATATCCACACAAAGGAAAGCTGGGGAAAAGAATGAGGAGGCTCTTGCTGTACTGAATAAAAGTAAAAGTGGCATGATGGGCATAAACAGTATGTATAAAATGAAATATTTTGGATAAAAATGTAAAATAAATTATATATTTCTACTTGCTTATATGTGAATTAATAAATAATATATAAGAAATAAATGACAATGACTACTATGTTTTTTTCAGGAAGGGGATTAGTGAGGAGGACAGAGTAGGAGAGTTTTTCCAGAGTATTTTTATATCTTAATTTTTAATTATATGAATGGTGCAAACTAAAATAACAAATTAACATGTATTAACAAATCACAGATATCAGAAATATGTGGAGCATGAGGGAGTCTTCCTGGTGGAAGGAAGGTTAGAAAGAGCAGGAGCTGGGGTAGCCTGCACTCAGTTGGAATGGCTGAAGGGAGGTGGGCAGGAGAGAAGTGCACACTGGTCAGCAGAGAGGGTTCCAGTTCCTGAAGATACTGGCTGTTTTGGTTCTCTAGTGTTGTTCTAACAGAAACACCAAAATGAGATGGCTTTAACAAACAAGAGTTTATTCTCATAGTTTTGGAGGCTAGAAGTCCAAGTTAAAAGTGCCAGGCTTTAGGGGATGGGTAAAGCCAGACTTTGGGCTTCAGCTCTGCCCCTTGCTCCCAGCCCACTGAAGCTAGAGGCATCTCTTCACTCAGGCAGCTGCTGGCTGCTGGGGCTGACAAACCCAAGGTCGGCAGGTGAAAAGGCACAATCCTGATATTACAAACCACACAGCAGGCCATTGATTCAAGTTCATTAACAGTCCCAAGATTGGCAGACAACATGGTAGCCTGCTGAATAATGACTTACATGCAGGATTCAAGCATGCCAAAAGCTGCAGACCATTCCCAAAGCTTCTCCTTATACACTGGCACCAGACCACATCCCTAAAGCAGCTACTCAGCTGCTTGCGACAGATTCCACCATGGAGTTGATTGCCAGTCTTATCATGGGGAATAACAACTAGCTGCCCAGCCATTCAACCAGGTCTAGCCAAGCTGACACATAACCTTAACCACCACACTAGCAATAAAGGAACGTCAGCCAGGAGCTTCCAGAAATCATCATGGGACAACTGTGGGCCAGAGAAACTGATGTTCCTAAAGCCTGGTCATTTTTTCAAATTTGTCTAGTATTAGCAGCAGAGCCATGGTCTAAAAATCCAGCACTAATTCTACTACTTTATGTTATGTGCTACTTCAAATTTGTCCCCCTACTGGTAGATAAAATATTCTTAAAGGTAAACCTTGCTGAGGAACAAAACAGATTTCAGTTAATTTAATTAGTATATCAGTCAGTAAGTGTGTTAACTATTGACTGATGCCTCTATATTTGGTTTGGAAGGGGAGAGTGGAGGCTGAGCAGGATCCTGAGAGTGAGGCATGGTTACTTGCAATAGTTAAAGGAGGCATGGAAGCAGAGGCAGAAGCTGGGATGTCAGCAGGAAATCTTTGCTGACTTCATAATTGGGCCCCAGGGTTGACCTGCTTACCTTCAAGTTCAAAAGGAAACAGTGAGGTAGAGGGAGGAGAAGTATTTGACATGCTTGACTGAAAATATGGGTCATTCTTCTTTTCATGGTCCATAGGAGTTTATTTTGTTTGTTCTTCCTTATACCAGGGACTTTTTAGAGCCAAATACTTTACTTAGCATATTATAAAATTCCCAAATCAACCTTGCAAGATAGTTTCTGTTATTATCCCCTTTTCCCAAGTAAGGTGAAGTAACTTCCTCCAAGTGATACAGCAAGCGTTACCTATGGCTTTGATCCCAGTTTCCTTCTCATTGGATACATTTTCTGAAGATAATCTTATACACCCATAACATCAACTACTACAATGAAAAAATGACCCCCATATTTCTGCAATAAATACAAACTTATACCTAGAAAACCCAAGAGATTCAATCAAAAAACTACTGGAACTAATTGAGGGATTTAGCAACGTCGCAGGATATAAGATCAACATCCAAAAATCA
>NW_006921803.1:5938117-5948162 GCF_000298275.1 Orycteropus afer afer
GACATGAGACAAAGTATATGTGAACTACTGTATGAAAAGTGAATTTACTCTGTAAATCTTCACCCAAATCCTAATAAAAAAAAAAAAATAAATAAATACAAACTTGGCCTTTGAACTTCACACTCTCATATTCAATTGCCTCTTAGACATTTCCTTTAGATGTTGCTTGTTGTTGTTATGTGCTGCCCAGTCGGGTACGACTCATAGTGACCCCTCCATGGGTTTCTGAGGTAGGATCACTACGGAAGTAGATTGTCCAACCTTCCTTCTGAGGAGCGGCTGGTGGGTTTGAACTGCCAGCCTTCTGGATAGCACCATGCTACCAGGACTCCTAGATGTTGCTTAGTTACTTCAGATGCAGTATACCTGACATTCAGTTCATCATCGTCTATCCCAGAGCCAAACCTGGTTTATCTCCTTTATTCTCTATTTCTGTGAACAGCACCAAGAACAACTCAGTCACATAAGCCAGAAACCTTGGCTCACCCCGTATTTCTCTCTCTTCATACTCCATATTTCTATGAGGTTTTACTTTCAATAACTACAAAGATATATTCCAATTTAGAAATTATTTGCAAGAAATAGAAGCTCTGTAAAGTAGTACTACAAGAGTGAAGGAAATTGTAGCTTAGCCATCCCTAAAAAATTCAAAGTTAAATATACCTGGTTTTCTGAATGTGGAAAAATCAAAACAAGGACTATCTGTGTTATGTTATGGTTAGTTTTATGTGTCAGCTTGGCTAAGCTGTCATGCTCAGTGTTTGGCCAAACACTGGTCTAGATGTTGCCATAAAAGTATTTTCATGTGATTAATATTTAAAGTAGGAGCTCTGATAGCATAGTGCCTAAGGCACTTGACTGCTAACCAAAAGGCTGGCAGTTCACACCCACCAGCCACTCCTCGGAAGGAAGATGGGGCAATCTACTTCTGTAGTGATACTGCCTCGGAAACCCAAGGAGGGGTCGCTATGAATTGGGTCCGACTCCACGGCACATAACAACAACAACAACATTAGCTAAGATTTGGTAGCAATTTTCCTCACTTCTTTGGATTGTATATTTGAAACATAATGGATAGACAGAAGATAGCCTACATGTAGCAAGTATTTAGGGTTAAGTAGCCAGAATGACAATAACAAGTATCCAGGGAACAGACCATAGCACAGAAATTGTCCCATGGGTTTCCCTTTAATGTCCAAAGAAACCAGCTTCTTAGCAGGAGGCATGAAAACCTGTTCATCCAGTTTTTAGGCAGTGAAGTTAGAGATGTGTACATATTGGAAGGGCGTAGTAATGTTTGAGTAGAAAAAGGACAGGATTCCCTTAACCAGTGTATCAGGTAGCATTTGTCATAGATAAGAGTGCTAAGTAAATGTGCATTATTTTAGTGAAATTTATTATAAGTTTCAATACAAACCTTATATTAAATAAGATTTACTTCCCTGTGGAAAAAATAAATTATTCTAAATAACAGAAATTCATGTGGATCCATATTAGATGAACATGGTAGTTATCATTCTGGGTAAAAATATTTGGGATAAAAATGAAGTTAATTTGAGATCATTGAGAACTGTATTCTTAGCTGGTATATATATTATTTAGTATGTTGTTGTTGTTATGTGCCGTCGAGTCGGCTCCGACTCATAGCGACCCCTCCTTGAGTTTCCGAGGCAGTATCACTACGGAAGTGGGATTGCCCAACCTTCCTTCCGAGGAGTGGCTGGTGGGTTTGAACCGCCAGCCGTCTGGTTAGCAGGCAAGTGTCTTAGCCACTATGCTACCAGAGCTCCTATTTAGTAGAGCAGATTTTATTTGTTTGTTTGTTTATAATAGCTCCTACTCTAGTCTCATTCCTGGTGAAGGATGGATAAGTGGAGGAGAAAAAGACTGCATGGAATTGGGAAGTAAATAAACATATTTCCAGAGCAAATGCTATAATTATAGGAGAAATACCTTGAAGGAGCCATGCTCTGCCAAGTACAGAAAGAGGAGAAAGAGAATATACTCTCTGTGAATAGGGTAGAGATTGTTGTTGTTATGTGCTGTTGAGTCAGACCCTACTTACAGTGACCCCTCCTTGGGTTTCCAAGGCGATATCACTACGGAAGTAGATTGCCCAACCTTCTTTCGAGGAGTGGCTGGTGGGTTTGAGCCTCCAGCCTTCTGGTTAGCAGTCAAGTGCTTAGGCACTATGCTACCGGAGCTCCCAGGGTAGAGATTAGGGACTCAGATGAATAAAATAATAAAAATATCCCCAAAATGTCTCTGGCCAATTGGATTTCTGCTATGACTTTGGATTACAAGGGCAAATATGAGCAGGTTGAATATTTCAAGGTTTTCATTGTAGTGCCCTGCAGGAAAATTGCCTCAGAAGATACAGAAGCAATGGTGCTGCAGAATAAAAGTATTACAGATTCTAATGGGCCCATGCTGTAGGTCCTGGACACAAGTTTCTGTGGGGCACAATCTATAGTAGAATCCATTTAGCCAGAGGCATTTTGGGGTCATTTTGTTTTGCATTTTTTTTAACTTTTTTATTGTGATTTGAGTGAAAGTTTATCAAGGAAATTGTTCAACAATTCATACACATTTGATTTGTAACACTGATTGCAATCCCCACAATGTAACAGCAGTCTTCCCACTTCTTCTCTGTGTTTACGGCTTCTATTAGTCCTTCTTTCTTATCCCTTCTGCCTTCTGAACTCTATCCCTGGGCAAATGCTTCCCTTTTGATCTCCCACAGTTGATTGTTCTAAGGAGTGCATACCTCCCTGGTGTTGTTGTACACCTAATAGGCCTGTGTGTTGTTTGGCTGAAAATTGAGCCACAGGAGTGAGTTCCATTCCAGGCTTGAAGGGGGTCTAAAGGTCATAGTCTCAGGGTTTCTGCAGTGTCTATCAGATGAGTAAGCCTGATCTACTTTTCACTCAGTCCATCCAGGACCTTCTACTGTGATTCCTTTCAGAGCAGTCAGCAGTGGTAGCTGGCACCATCTAGTTCTTCTGGTCTCAGGATCACAGAGCCTAGCATTTGTGTGGTCCATTCATCTTTTGGACTAATTGTTTCCATGGGTCTTTGATTTTCTTCACTCTTCTTTGCTCTGAACAGGAAGGGACCAATAGTTGCACCTTAGATGGCTGCTCACAAGGTTTTAAGACTTACCAAAAACTCACTGCTGTCGAGTCAGTCCCAACTCATAGTTACCCCTCCTTGGGTTTCCGAGGTGGTATCTCTATGGAAGTAGATTGCCTAATCTTCCTTCTGAGGAGTGGCTGGTGGGTTTAAGCTTCCAGCCTTCCGGGTGGCAGTCAAATGTCTTAGGCACTATGCCACCAGATCTTCCTTTTAAGACTTGGGATAATTTTTATTATCTTATTTGTTCAGCCCTTTGTTCCCTACTCCACCAGGGGCAGATGATTCATCTTTCCTGTCTTCCTATACTGGTAGAACATAGGTATTTCAAGCAAAGTATTTCTCCTGTTATCTCACTATTTACTCTAAAAATATGTTTATTTCATTTTCACTCTTATCCAGCCTCTTTCTCTTCTGCCCATCTCTCACTCACAAGGTGTAAGAGTAGATTAGGACCTGCTACTAAAAAAAGTCTGCCTCACAGACTAATATACCAGCTAAAATTTTAATTCTCAATATGCTCAAATTAAATCCATTTTTATTCCCAAATATTTTCATGCAGCTTGATAACTTGACTTTTTTACCCAAGAGAAATCTAAATGAATTTCTGTTAAGAGTTGAGTCATTAAAAGGATAGACTTTTTTTTTTTTTTTATCCCTAGTGAGGTATGACTTATTTAGTATGAGGCTTATATTTTAAGTTGGATTTGAAACCTTGGCTCACCCCATAAACAATGCATACATAGCTAGCACTCTTATCTAGACAAAAGTTACATGATATATAGGGCAATGGAATTCTGTCCTTTGTTCCACCCAAGCCTTGCCACACGTTTCCCAACATGTACAAATCCCCACTTAGCTGGTGAAAATCTGAATAAACTGGTTTTCATATTATAAGAATCTACTTTATTTTGAAAATGAAGGGAAGCCCACAGGATTTCTGTGTTAAAGTTCTACAGAGAGATACAACCAACAGCATGTATATACTGATACAGAGAGAGATTTTAAGGAATTGGCTCATGTGATTGTGGGAGCTGGCAGATCAGAAATCCACAGATCAGGCTGGAAACTCTGGCAGTCTTTCATCTAAAATCCTTAGGCCAGGCAAGCTGAAAACTTGAGCAGGATATCTATATTACAGACTTGAGGCAGAATCCTTCCATAAACTGGCTCAAGTCTGGGGATTGATTGAGGAGTTGTGACTCTCTGTTTTTCACCTACAACTCTTCCATCAGTACAGGTCAAGTTACAATTTAGTAGACTTCTCATCTGTTTTACTTCTAGGGACACTATGATCAACCAGCCAACACCATAGGTCTCTGAGATTCAGGCTATTCTGGTCACAGCTTTCCCTTTGCTTTCCATTATAGTTACCTCACCCACCTTGCCTTTGGCAATTAACTGCTGCCACTTGGCTCCCACCACCTTGGGATCCAATTATCCCCATTGCATTACAGCCTCCCAATGCAGTGGCAGCAGTTCCCACTGTAATATGTGACCTACAGAGAAGAAAAACCACAGAGCTCCCCAAGGATACTAGGGATTCCCTTATACATTTATTCCTCACAGTCATAGTGAAAGTTATTTGGACACTCCTGGGATGAGTGGGCAGTTATTATATGATAAATCCACTCTAACATTCCAATCTCCCTAAGTGTTTAGATACCTTCTCCTACAGTATACCAAACAAGTTCCGCCATTTCAACTCCATTTAGTATAGGCCACTTTTGGTGCATGTTTCAGCCAACCAACCAAGCAAACTTTTAGAACCCTTTTTAACCCGTAGAGCTGAAACATTAAATCTAGAATCTTTCCTAACTGTTCCTTCCACCATTACTCATACCCTTAATATCCATTCCTACACACAATGCCTAGATTTCAGTCTGTATAAATTAGAAAAATCATGTAGTTATTTTGGAGTGTAGTATACCACCTCATGGGTCACACTTGTACCTCACCTTTCAGGGCCTGCTGGGACTTGAGTCTAGTTGTATATGGTGGGTTAGGGCTTCAAGAGAACCAAAAGTGTCTTGCTAGGGAACTACCTCAGGGAAGAGCATAACATAGATTTTTTTTTTTTTCCAATTTCTGATGCATATAGGATTGAATGTAAAAAAATTAATGAAGAAGGGAACTGAATATGTGTAAAATCAAGAGGAATGTGAATAAGGAAAGACTTCGTGCTGCATCCTAAACATGCCAGCATTTGAAGAACTATAAAGGGAGCTGTCCATCTCTATGAACACAGGTAGAATAAAAAAACAGGTGTCCATCCAAAGAATACGGCTTTAATCTACAGAAATTGTCAATTATTAAAAATTATAAAACCTAAGTAATAGAAATGACAGATATTAAAAACTAAAGTAAATGAAGAAAATATCATAAAATGAAACTTGATTATGAAACTAGATTGAGTCAACTTCTGGCAAGATGGTGGAATAGGCAGACAAGCTACATAGACCCTCTATAACAAAGAAACAAGAAACCAGCTGAAACAGGTACAGAAAGGAAGGATAAAGAAATGGATTAAATACCAACCATAGAAGAAACTAAATGAAAACAATGAGTAAGGAGATAAATAGAGCTGTGGACTGTCGAGTGGACTGACAGTTTGGCCATTTTGAATATTTGCAAGCAACATTCCAGTCTGGGCAGTAAGCTGGTAATAAGTTCTGCTTGCCAGGCACTGCACAGCCAACTGCACTGGTGGCTGGAAACCAGAAAGCAACAGTGCACACACGACTCAACACAACTACACCTCCTGTAGCTCTACCCACTAGACGAGGGCCACCACCTGCTTCTGCACTAACTGATCAACGACAGACAACAGACAATACCAGCCCAACCCACCCTCAAATGCTCTACACAAACAGCTAACAGAGATCTGTTCACACGTTCTGATCCTCTATCACATACCAGGAGACAGGTGGTGAATGCCAAAATGCTGTCAACATACCAAATAGGGTAGCACACCAGGCCCACTCTCTCAGATACATCAAAATGAAATAAAGCAAGAAAAAAAACTGGGAAGATCACACCAACATACAACCACCAATTAAATACAAATACAATGATGTTACAATGTCTCAGAGACAACTGACAATCCCAGTTCACACAAAGAAGGAAGATAAATTAGTACAAACAAGGTACCAGAATATAGAGCCAGAAAACCTCCCTCAGGAAGAAATGGCACTGGAGCTACCTGATAGGGAGTTCAAAAGAATTACATTTAGGTACCTTCAATGGATTTAGAAACAGATAAAGGAAAACATTGACAAATCTAGAAAATCAGTAACAAAATGCTAGAAGAGTTTAGGAAAACAATACAGAAACAAACTGACAAAATAAATGAAAAATTAGAAACCATAAAAAACAGCAAATAGAAATCCAGAAGATTAATATTAAGATTTTAGAAATAGATAACACACTGAAAGGGCATAGGAGTAGAACTGAATCAATGAAAGATAGAATAAATGAGACTGAGGACAAATCTCCCAATACTACTTTGTTAAGGAAACAATCAGAAAAAAGAACAATGAAGAAGAAGAAGAAGAAAGCCTAAGACTTTTGTGAGACACCATCAAGAGGAATAATTTACATTTGATGAGAATTCCCAGAACAGGAAGAGAAAAATAAAACCACAGAGAAAGTTGTCAAAGATTTGTTGGAAGAGAGCTTCCTTAGTATCATGAAAGACAAGAAGATATGCATTCAAGAAGTTAAACAAATCCCAAACAGGATAGATCCCAAAAGAAAATCACCAAGACACATCATATTCAAACTTTCCAAAATCAAAGACAAAAGAATCCCAAAAGAAGCACTGGAAAATTGAAAAGTTACTCACAAAGGGCAACCAATAAGCCTAAGCTCTGATTTCACAGCAGGATGACATATATAAACCTTGCAGGAAATAAACTGCCAACCAAGAATGAAAAACCCAGGAAAACTGTCCCTCAAATATGATGGTGAAATTAGGACATTTCCAGATACACAGAAATTAAGGGGATTTCTAAAACCAGACCAACCTTACAAAAGAAGCTAAAGGGAGTCCTTTGGACAGAGAACCAAGAACAGCAGACAATAAATGATAATTAACACACCTGACAACATAACCCAGAAATCAACCCAAATATAGATGTATCCAAAGTAAAATAAATTTACAAGACTGTAAACTGGGAACCAGAGACATCCACTGGTAAATGAGGAAAACTGCAACGCAAAAAGAGGGAATAAATAATGTAGGAATAAAATTTCCAAGCAGAGATGAAGTCAAGACAATTTTGATATAAAATAGACTGTTTTACACTTGGGAAGAAAATAATTAATCATAAGGTAACCTGAAAGAAAATTAACAAATTTTCTAACCAAAGTGAAAAAGAGGAAAAGCACAAATATTTAGCAAATACTTAATAACAATGAAGGAAAGGATTTAAAAAATTCATAAACAAAATGAGCTCAGCACAGAAAATTATATGGAACAAAGGAATTAGTGACAGCACCAAAAACACATAGCAAAATGACAGCAATAAATTCATATTAGTCAATTATTATGACACTGAATGTAAATCAATTACATGCACCAGTCAAGAGACAGAGATTTTCAGAACAGACAAGAAAATATATCAATATACTGTCTATAAAAGACACACCTCAGACACAAAGACAGAAACAGACTAACAGTCAAAGATTTGTGGATAAAAATAAGCAATTGGCAATCAAAAAAAGTCAGGAGTGGCAATATTAATTTCTGATAAAATAGACTTTAAGACAAAAACTACTATAAGGACAAGGTAGGACATTATATAATGAATATAAAGGATCATTCTAACAAGAGGACATAATCATAACAAATATCTCTGCATCAAACGAAAGAAGACCATAATATATAAATCAGACTTTAACAGAATTTAAGAGACATAGACAATTCCACAGTATTAAAGGAGACTTTAATACACCACTTTCAATGAAGGATAGAACAGCTAGAAAGAAATTCAATAAAGATGTAGAAGAGCTAAACAAAACAATCAACCAACTTGACCTTATAGACTTCTACAGAGCATTTCACCCAACAACAGTACAATACATTCTTTTCCAGCATACATGTAACATTCTCCAGAATAAACAATATGCTAGGTCACAAAGCAAGCCTCAATAAACTTAAACATATCAAAATGCTTCAGAGGATATTCTCAGATAACAATGCTATAAAATTAGAATTCAACAATAGTAAGAACAGGAAGAAAACAAACACAGAGAAACTGAATAACACCTTCATTAAAAACTACTTAGTAATAGAAAAAATAAAAAAGAAAATTAAAAAAATTCTTCAATCAAGCTAGAATGAAAACACAAAATACTAAAGCCCTTGGGATACAGCAAAAGTAGAGTACTCAAGAGGGCATTTATAGCAATAAATGCACACATCAAAAAAGAAAAAAGCCAAAATCAACATCTTAACATCTCTAAAAATTAGAACAAGAGCAGCAAAAAAAAAAATAATAATAAAATAAATAAATAAATAAATAAAGAAGCCTATAGTCACTAGAAGAAAAGAAATAATAGTCAAGCAGAAATAAATGAAACGATGGAAAGAATTAACAAAGACTAGAAGTTGGTGCTTTGAAAAGGTTAATAAAATGGACCAACCAAGTGCAAGGTTAACAAAAGAAATGAAGGAGAAGATGCAAATAACACAAATAAGAAAGGAAATGGGCAACATCACAACCTAACTAACCAGAATAAAAAAGATAACATCAGGATACTATGAAGAACTATACTTCAACAAATTTAACTCCAGAAGAAATGGACAGATTTCTAAAAACACAATACTTCCCTAAACTAACACATGCTGAGGTAGAAAATTTGAACAGATCCATAACAAAAGAAGGAACTGAGCATGTCATTAAAAAAACAAAACAAAACAAAACAAAAAAAACCTACCAATAAAAAAAGCCCTGGCTCAGATAGCATCACTGGATAATTCTCCCAAATATTTAGAGAAGAGCTGACACCAGTCATACTCAAAATATTCCACAACACAGAAAAAGATAGAATACTCCCAAATTTATTCTATGAAGCAAGAATAACCCTGATATCAAAATCAGGGAAAGACATCACTAAAAAGGAAAATTACAGGCCAATATCCCTAATGAATAGAGATCCAAAAATCTTCAACAAAATCCTAGCAAATAGAATCCAACACTATATCAATAATAATAATAATAATACACTGTGACCAAATAGGATTCACACCAAATATGCAAGGATGGTTTAACACTTGACAAACAATCAACATAATATGTCACATAAATAAAATAAAGGAAAAGAACCATATCAATCAATGCAGAAAAGACATTTGGTAAAATCCAACACCATTTCATGATACCAAAACCAGGCAAAGACATCACTCAAAAGGAAAACTACAGACCAATAGTCCTCATGAATATAGATGCAAAAATCTTCAACAAAATCCTACCCAATAGACTCCAACAACATATCAAAAAAATAATTCATTATGACCAAGTGGGGATCATATCAGGTATGTAAGGATGGTTCAACATTAGAAAAACTCTCAGAAAAATAGGAATAGAAATTCCTCAGCATAATAAAGCACATATTCAGAAAACCAACAGTTAAGATTTTTCTCAACAGAGATAGAAAGAATTCCCCTTGAGAATGGGAACAAGACAAAAATGCCTCTACCACCACTTCTATTCAATATTGTATTGGAAGTCCTATCCAGGGCAAGAAGGCAAGAAAGGGAAATAAAAAGCACCCAAATTGGTAAGGAAGAAGTAAAACTACCCCTATTCACAGATAATATGATCGTAAAACCCACTCACTAGTGCTCAGACGGCTCCCTTGTTACCCTCCCGAGGGGTACCGGGTCTCCGGGAGCAAGGTAAGCACGGGC
>NW_006921803.1:5949800-5951175 GCF_000298275.1 Orycteropus afer afer
TTTCGTTCTGCTGTGCATGGGGTCGCTATGAGTCGGAAACGACTCGACGGCACTTAACAACAACAACAACAACATACATAGGAGCTCTGGTGGCATAGTGCCTAATGCGTTTGACTGCTAACCAGAAGGCTGGCAGTTCAAACCCACCAGCCACTCCCTTGGAAGGAAGGTTGGGAAATCTACTTCCCTAGTGATACTGCCTCAGAAACCCAAGGAGGGATCACTATGAGTTGGATCCAACTCGACGCCAGTGTGTTTGGTTTGGTTATCGATACATAGAAAATCCCAGAGACTCAGCAAGAAAACTACAGGAACTAATTGAGAGATTAAACATAGTGTAAGGATACAAAATCAACATACATTTTCAATGCAAGATACAACAACTGGAAAGAAACTCAACAAAGATGCAGAAGAGCTAAACAATACAATCCACCAACTTGACCGTATACACATCTACAGAGCACTTCACCCAACAACAGCACAATATACATTATTTTCCAGTAACATGGAACATTTTCCATGATAGACCATATGTTAGGCCATTAAGCAAGCCTTAATAAATTTTAAAACATTGAAATGCTGCAAAGGATGTTCTCAGATCACAGTGCTATCAAATTAGAAACCAAAAATAGTAAGATTACTAGAAAAAGAGCAAACACACAATATACCAAAATCTTTGGGACACAGCAAAAGCAGTGATCAGAGGCCGATTTATAGCAATAAGTGCACCCATCAAAAAAGAAGAAAGAGCCAAAATCAACTATTTAAACTAACATCTCCAACAATTAGAAAAAGAACAACAAGAAAAGCCTACAGTCACCAAAAGGAAATAATCAAGATTCAAGCAGAAATCAATGAAACAGAAAATAGAAAAACAGTTTAAAAAATCAACAAGACTAGAAGTTGGTTTTTGAAAAGATTAATAAAATTGACAAACCACTGGCAATTGAACAAAGGAAAAGAAGGAGAGAATACAACTGGCATGAATAAGAAATGAAATGGATGATATCACAACAGAATGAAGTGAAATAAAAAGGATAATATCAGGGTACTATGAAGAACTGTACTCCAACAAATTTGAAAATCTGGAGGAAATGGACAGATTTTTAGAAACACACCACTTACCTAACCTAATCCAGGCTGAGGTGGAAATTTGAACAGATTCATAACAAAAGAAGAAATTGAACAGGTCATCCAAAAATTACCAACAAAAGGAAGTCCTTGCCCATACAGTTTCACTGGACAATTCTACCAAACATTCAGAGAAGAACTGACACCAATCCTACTCTAACTATTCCAAAACACAGAAAAGGATGGACTCCTCCCTAATTCATTTTATGAAGCAAGCATAACCTTGATACCAAAACCAGGCAAA
>NW_006921803.1:5953207-5954359 GCF_000298275.1 Orycteropus afer afer
TGGAATTAGAAATACCTTTTGACCCGGCCATTTCATTACTGGATATATATCCTAAAAAATTGAGAGCCAGGAGAAGAACAGACATATGCACATCCATGTTCATCACAGCACTATTTACAATAGCCAAAAGATGGAAACAACCTAGATGTCCATCAACTGAGGAATGGATAACCAAACTACAATGCCTACACACAATGGAATACTATGTGACTCTAAAGAATAACATAGAATCTGCATAACGTGGATGAACTTGGAAGACATTACGCTGAATGAAATAAGTCCATCACAGAAGGACAAATATTGTATTAATCCATTATTGTAAAAGTCAAGGAACAGTTTATATATGGAAAGAAATTTTCTTTGTTGGTTACCAAAGGTGAGAGGTGAGGTGAGGGAACACTGTTAGATAGGTAGAGATAAGTATTGACTTGGGTGAAGAGAAGGGCAATGTACCAAATGTGAGTGATCAACATGGTGGCATTAAGGAAGAGGAAGACATAGAGAGGTACATGGGAGGTACACACAACAAAGATGAACCCTTTTGCACATACAGTACTGCATTGTCAGTGAAGGTAAACATGGGTATGTAGGTGGATAGATGGGTGAAGCAGAGAGTATACCCAAGACCATGTATAGTGTTGGTAGACAAGGGTCCTATAAGAGTTATTTGTATGTTCTGTAAGAATTCCCAGGTGTATAGTAGAGCTGACAAGGGGCAAGGTTGTAGTCACTGCTTGGTCACAGCCAGCTAACCAGAGGGAGCAAGTGAGTAGTTGAACCAGTGGGCTCAGGACCATAGTTGCAGGAGACTTCAAGTTCAATTGGAATAACATGCTACACAAAACATTGTTTCACCTCCACTTTGGCGAGTAGCGACTGGGATCTTAAAAGTTTGCAAGCAGCCATCTAGATGCAATGATGGGTCTCTCCTTGTCCAGAGCAAAGAAGAATGAAGAAAACCAAAGATTCATGGAAACAATTAGTGCTAGCAACTGGTACACCATGCAATCTGCAGTCTATGTGACTATGAGACCAGAAGAACTAGATGGTGCCCGTCTACCACTGTCAACCACTCAGAGGGGGATCTCTGTAGGAGATCCTGGATAGAGAGGGAGAACAATGTGGAACAAAACTCAAAATCATTTGGGAAAA
>NW_006921803.1:5955210-5970563 GCF_000298275.1 Orycteropus afer afer
TTTTTTTTTTTTTTTTTGGTAACTTCATACACTCCAACCCATGGCTGAATGTCGTGATGGAGAAGTGGAAGAACTGATAAGTCAGGCACTAGGCATGTTCTGTAATGGATCTTCTTATTTTTTAAACCACTGAGTATTTTCCCTTGTAGTTGGCTGTTTTTCTTGCTTAAATTCTTTTTCTATTTATTTTTTAAAGAACAATATTAAGAAAAGCAAATAAAGAAATCTGAAATTATAGTCGGTGTGCAATGCTACTCTCAAACTCTCTCACAAACCTTTCTGAACTTTGAGAACTTAAAGTCAACTATTAATAAAGTTGAAGTCAACCTCTTTTTTTTTCTCTAAGCACTTGTTCTCAAGATATGCTAAATTTCCCCTAAATGCTGCAGCAATGGAAAAAACATTCTTGTAGAAGAAACAAATATTTTTTGAAAGAATAAATTTCCTTTCTTTTGAGAAAATGAAACCATTCTCTTTAGAAGATATATAATGTGAAAAGTTGATGAATTACCTTTAATTTTGTAGAAAAAATACTTTCAAAGAAATGTTGTTGGGTATAAAGGATGGATTCTTCCAGGTTTCTGTCTCCTGAGGAAACACACCTGAGATAAAGAACCTGGGGCAGGTATAAGTATGACCTTGTATCCTTGATCCAGACTGTCAGGGCTTGTCTAGGAACATAGGCTCCTTGGGGAACGTGGAAGGGAAATCTTTTTGTCCCTTCCTCCTTTTTAGTATGTGAAAGCACTGGAAGAAATGCCTCATTTTGTTTTTGAACTTATTCTTTGGTGAAGTCTGTGGCAGGACCTGGTGCTTCTTGTACCCGGGCACTTGTCTCTCTTGAGCAGGAAGACTCTTCTCCCTGGGTTAAGTGATCTCCATTTCTGCATCCTCTAGTATATCTTCTCCTGCTAAGGGTCTCCTAAGGTCCTGTCTCTTTATTTCTGTTTATGGATTTGTGTCTCATTTGCTATCCTCCCCAATGTAAGATACCTCTTCAAGTCTATGAGAAGATTAGAGAGGAATCCTCTCATGGCCATGTGGCCTTCTTCACTCATGGGTGAGGGTGCCAGGAAAGACCTATTCAGGCCAGAGACTGAGGGTTTTTTTTTTTTTTAATTGAGATTTGGATGAAAATTTGCAGAGCAAATACACTTTCCATACAACAGATCACATACACTTTATCTCATGACATTGACCACAATTTAGCACAATACAACATCTCCTCTCCCACTTCCTCCTGACAGGTACTGCTTCTCTGTGTCCATCCCTCCATGCACTCCTACCCCCTGAGCTGTCTCCCTGTGCCTGAGCAGCCCTTCTTTCTCTCTTGCTTGTTCTCTCCAAGGAGTGTATCTACCTCAGGTAAATGCTGAACTAGTATGTCTGTCTACTGCTTGGCTGGAAGCCACAGGTGTGCATCCAATTCCAGACCTGAAGGGCAGCTAGGGGTCATAGTCTCAGTGGTTCCACCAGGCTCCATCGGGTCAGCAAACCTGTTCCCCGCTTTTTTTTCCCAAATGATTTTGAGTTTTGTTCCACATTGTTCCCCCTGTCTATCCAGGATCTCCTACAAAGATCCTCTTCCAAGTGGTTGACAGTAGTAGCCGAGCACTGTCTATTTCTTCTGTTCTCATAGTCACATAGGCTGCAGATCGGATGGTGTACCAGTCGCTAGGACTGATTGTTTCCAAGAATTTTTGGTTTTCTTCATTCTTCTTGGCTCTGGATGAGGAGAGACCCATCGTTGCATCTAGATGGCAGCTTGAAAGCTTTTAAGATCTCAGTCGCTACTTGCCACAGTAGAAGGTGGAACAATGATTTGTATAGTATGTTATGCCAATTGAGCTTGATGTCCTCTGCGACTATGGTCCCGAGCCCACAGGTTCAACTACTCGGTCACTCTGGGTAGCTGGCTGTGACCAAGCAGTGACTACAACCTTGCCCCTTGTCAGCCCCATTATACACCTGGGAATTCAGATCATACACATAAATTTATTGGACCACTGCAGAGACTGAGTATTTTGTAATTGCATCTTCTCCCTTACCTTCTTGAATATTTTCTCCAAGGACTATTGCAGGTATGGCTATAAAGTAGGCCCTTGAAACATGGGCAGGGGAGGAATAAAAGGCAGACTGAGGAAGAGATCAGGATTAGATCTCAGTTGTGTTTAAATGTTTTATATTCAAGAATTTCAAAGAGTAGACCCTACCTCTAGTGCACCCAAAACCATCTAATACAAGTTAAAATCTTTCAAAGACCTAAATGAACAGCAGTGAGCTCCTGAGTAGATTTTTTTTTTTTTTTTCCCTGAGTAGATCTTGATAATATTCCTGACACAATGAGAAAGCCACATTGGTAGGTTATAAGTGGATTGGGACTTCCCAGAATGGATCAATGTAGAATGGGCAGCAGTTCCCACAGTTTTGATCTTCACCATCTTCTTGCCCAAGTATTTCCAGGATACCTCCAGTCTAGGTTCCCCCTGGGCTTTTTGATAATGCATCTTTGTGTGACCCAGCCATTCACGTTTTGTCTCTTTCTCAGAACCACACCATGTAAAACTATCCTCCAAAGGAAGCCTGGGCACGTGCATATGAGAAAATAGTTTTAAAAAAAAAATGTTCACTGAGGAGGACAGTGGAGATAGAACAGCCAGGCAGGCTTATGACAAAGTCCCATTTCCTCACACCTCTGACTTCATGACACTCCTTTTATACCTTACAAAAACTTCCTTTCACACTCTATTCCCTGGCATTCTTCCTGTTATGTCAACCCCATGCTGCATGTGGGTGCTGCCCTTTCATAAAACAATCTGTGAAGAAGGATTCCTGAAATAATGGAGGAGATTAATTACTTTTTCTGAAGGGAAAGTAGGTCTAGTGCCACATTAACACCTTTCAGGCAAGGTCTCCAAAATGGGAATATAGCACTGCCAAAGGGGCAAGGAGGCCCCATCTTCTGATCTCCTCTAAGCCCACAAGAGGAAGACAGAATCACCATCAGTAGCCCAAGGCCTATCCCTATAAGGCCAGACATGTTGCCTCCCTCCAGCCCTTTCACCAACCATTCCTCCTGCAGCACCCACCACCTCTCTGCTGTGTTTGATAATTCACTGCAGTGGCAACACAAAACTCACAGATTATGGGGTTTATTAGGGAAGCAATAGGCTACAATTCAAATTCAGGAACATTCTCAGTCTCTCTCAGCCCACTGTCTCTCAACCGACAGTCTCTCTGTTTCTCTCCCAGCAGTGCATGTCTCTCAGTCTCTCTCTCACCAGCACGGGTCTCTTGTGTCTCGCTGTCAGCAATGCATGTCTCTCATGTCACCCAGCTGGCAGTGAGAGATTTTTTCTGCCTCTAGGAGAGTTCTTTTTGAGCCTGGCAGAGTGGCCAAACTAACCAATCCCAACATCAGAATTCTATACACCTGAGAGAGAGAGAGAACTTCTCAGAAAATTACTTTGTGCTGCTCCCCTCTACCACCACCACCGACAGAAATACCCCGGGTAGATAACTTAAACAATCAGGAGCTACTCAGTTGCTCACAGCAAATTCCACCACAAATTTTACAAAGACTTATGGCTAGAAAAGCCACACTTATAATTTACTACACCTTAAGCACTTTGGGTTATATCAAGTGAAGTTAGGAACAAAGATCATGTAGGAGGCTAATAGAATGTTCCTCTGGGAATAGACTCAAGACTATGTTTTGAATGCCCAGGAATTAGGATGCAGGTGCAAAGGGCCAATGACAATAATCATAAAGATCATATATGTATAGATCTATGTGATTATAAAGTATTTTACATGTGTGACCCCATGTGATAATCACAATGACCTCATGAGGTTTGCCGGCCAGGTGCATCTGAAACTTATGGAGTAAATAATTTGTCTAAAATCAGTGCACAAAAATTTTGCCTCCAAAACAATCAATAATTCTTCAAATCTGTTGGCACTGTGGTTAAACCATTGGGCTGCTTACCTAAATGTCTGTGATCTTAACCCATTAGCTGTTCACAGGAGAAAGATGAGGCATTCTGCTTCTGTACAGATTTATAGCCTTGGAAACCATATGGGGGAAGTTCTGCTTTGTCCTAAAGGGTCACTATGTGTCAAAATTGACTTGATGGCAGTGAGTTTGGTTACTTTGGTTATGTCTCACACTGTCACCCAGTGGGTAAGATCCATTAACTAGAACCTACATTGTTTATTTCCCATGGAAGGACAGAGCATAGACCAGGAGAAGTTTCCCAGGTTCTGTTTTCCTTGCTTGCTTGCTATGAGTGATCTCCAAGAGCACTGTTTTCTGAGGAAGACTGACTCTGGGAAGTGACTTCATTACCAATTGTGGTTGTGGATCTGGACCTTATTGAAAGGAGAAATCAAAATTAAATGTGGGAAAGCCCAGAGTTAAATAGTAGGACCTCACCTTTTAAATTCTCCCTCCTGCTTATGCATTGATGTTGAAAGACAAAAAAAAAAAAAAAAAGGTTGGGGGAGGGTGGGGAGAGAGTGAGTTTGTGAGTTATTGAATGAGTGAGTGAGTACTCAGGATGCAATACTTGTTCTTCTCAATCTAATGAAGAAGTAAACATTTACAATGAAAAATGTGACATTGTATGTAGACTTAATTGGAACATCTGTTGTTTCCATGTTATTCCATCTTAAAGATCAGTATACTACTGATTCCTCTGGGTGAAAATCAGATAAAAATATCTGTGCTTGTTGTTCTCTATGTGTTAGACAGTGGACCTCTACTGAAAATGAGCACAGATTCTCATCTTCAGGTATCTATGCTCCATTCTACAGGACTCTGCTTCCTGAGGTCAGACATGGTAATGTTTGATCCAGGTCTATCAGAAACTCAGCATTGCTTTCCACGTCCAACCTGACACAATAGAGATGGTTGGCCCAAACACACTGCTATGGGAAGACAGCTGGTAAACAAATGTTGAGGGTCTATTCTCCTTAGTTGTCCAGAACTCTCTTAAGCCTGTCCATGGGTCAGAAACAAAGTTTTTAGATTTTAACCTGGAACCTCCTACCACACCTAGGGATATATCTGTAGGTTTTGGATATAAACCTAGTCATCACTCTTCTCCTTCCTCTACCCAACCTATTGTCATAGATGGATATTGTTCAAATATCTACTGAGAGATCCCATTCTTGATATGTTTCCATTCTAATCATTGGTTTAGAAAACGGGGAATAAGACAATGAAAAGCAACAGTAAATCTGTTTTGTGAGCTGGATTTTGAGTTTTCTTATCTGACTGACATCAATGTTTTTCTGAACCATTGATAAATTTGGACACCATTGAAAGCAGTAACATGACAGAAAGACAATTCCTACTATATACAAATAGAGTGGAACCAAATTCCAGGGCTTGCTAAAACACAGACTAAATGAAGTAAACTTATCCATCATCTAAAGCCATTGCTGCCTAAGGCAACTCACAACAGAAAATGTGCACTTCAGCTGAGTTCCAAGCCAACATCATAGCATTTATAGAATAATCACAAAATCTTCTTGATTGGTGGGTGAGGGGGAAAGAAGAAAATGAACTTAAGACCCCTACACTATGATCCAGCCTAGTGGATCCCAGCAACCCTCATGGTTCCCCTTTGCTTGACATTCCTACTTTCCAATAACAACCTTCAAGCATATTATACATACACAAGCCATGTACATACAGTTGATTCTTGTTATTTGCAGTAATTATGTTCCATAAAGTCACCATAAGTGCTGCATCAGAGAATAGAACAGTTATTCCTAAGGGAAACACAGAGTTAAGTTTCTAAGAACATTTGTTCACAACATTTTGATCAGCTGATCACTATACAATCTTGTTTTATGTGCATTTCTGTTTAAAGGCGTTTAATATATGTTGTTGACTCATTAACATTTAATCACAGCCAACACTCTGTAATTCATGTTTAAACAAAGCCTATCAACAGATGTATTTTCTTAACAATTGCATAATCTTCCAGTTAGATACTCAATTTGTACATATGATATGAATGAAATTAATGAATGCATAGATAAATTTTATCATCCAATCTTCAATTTATTTAACAATGCTTTGCTTTTGTTTTAAAAAATAACAAAATTCAAGAAATATTCTTTGATAGGGATTTATAAAACACAAGTTTAATAAAAATGGAAAGGGGAATAAGTTTTGTAAAAAAATATGTTAATATAAATGTGAAAAATCTACAACTTATTAAGTGAAACATTTAAATATTATAAATATAAGACTGAATCAATAAATATGAATAAATAAATAAGAAAGCAGGAAGGTTTTCTCCTAGGCACTGCAGCTATTTTTAACACATACTTTCTGAATACTACCTACGAATTAATTCCTGAGTTCAATAAATTCAGTGACTAAAGCAGAAACAAAAGTCTTTTGAAATGACCAGAAATGTCCATGCAGGTGTGTTATGAATATCAGATTGAGAGTCAAGTCAAGATGAAATCAGATCTCTATTCTTTCTTCTTAATCTTTCTTGTAAGTTTGTAGATGAAGAGAAGATTCTCCTGATTTCCCCTCTGACAACTTCCCAGGCACAGTCACTGTATTTCTTCTCTTTCAGATAGAGACAGATTCCATGGAAGTACTTCTTCACAGCCAGTAGAGGGCCCTCAACTGCCAGGACAGATTCTTCCTCTCCCATTGCCTGTACCAAGCAGTTCTCCAGGTCTTCTATCTGTCGATGAAGTCCATTATGGAGTTGGTCCAGGAGGGTCATGTTCCAAGCAGCAGAGGCACCCTCTGTGTGGAAGAGGTTGGAGATCTGCTGGAGCATCTCCTGAAGGACAGAGATGGCCTGGGCCTTGTTCTGCTGGCTGCCATCCACCATCTCCTCAGGGGATCAGAAGTCCTTTCTGTTCTCCAAACAAAAAGAAGGGGAAAGTCTCCTCATTTGACCCAGAAGCACAAAAGTCTTTTTACTAGCCACAATGTGGTTGGGAGGCAGATCACAGCCCAGAGATGGAACAAGGTCATAGGTGAACACCACCAAGATGGTCAGCAGAGAGAGCTGGAGGACCATTGGGAGAACTAAGGATGCTGCTGGCCTGACTGAGGTGGATATCTGGTTGAATCTTGGACCCTACTTTCTCTGAAGACATTCTTTCTATCATGGCTTTTAAATAGGGAAGAGAATACTTTCATTTTCTGAACATCCCTCTGAACTTTTACTTCCATTTTTTGGTTTCACTTACATATTCCTCATATGGCCTGAGATGTCATCAATTTAAACACCTAATTTTGCCATAGAAATTTAATTTTCCCAGTAAACTTCAGATGTAAAGTTCAAATGGGTATTTATCAATGAAATGGCAAACATATTTCCCTAAAGTTGAAAGTATATGTACATATGTGTGTGTGTGTGTGTGTGTGTGCGCTCTGGTAGCACAGTGGCTAAGGCACTTGACTGCTAACCAGAAGGCTGGCGGTTCCTCCTCAGAAGGAAGATGGGGCAATCTACTTCCGTAGTGATACTGCCTTGGAAACCCAAGGAGGGGTCGCTATGAGTCATGTCTGACTCTATGGTTGATGGCACATAGCAACATAACAACAACATACACACACACACACACACATACTGACACTTATTTATGTATATGCTCTTCATTGTGCTTGGAACAAAGTGTTAGCTCTAATTCTGAGCTCCATTTTTACCCTCATTATTTTATACAGAAAGTCAGGATCCTTTAGTCTTATGGGCTTTTGTATTCGATTAAGGATTTCCCACATGATCTGTGATGAATAAGCTCTTTGGAACCAAGGACTAGGTTTCTTTCTGTATTTTATTTACAGCAGAAGCTAATAATTATTAGTGAATACCTTCTCAGACTTTTGTATTCCTTCTGGAATACAGTCCTATAGGTCCATTGGTTTTACTTCTCCGAGACCACAAGATTGGACTATACTACCCATTGCCTTTTCTTTCCATCATTTTCTTACTGGATGTATAGAGTTCTCCTCTGACTGTGTCAGTACCTATAGCAGGAGTCCTGGCTCTTTTCACACACTTATGAGCATGGAGGTTCTAATTCCAAGATAATTTTATTTTTAGCCATTCCCCAGAGCTACCTCACTCACAAGGCAGTTATCACACCAGGTGACACCCTCTCCTCTAGAGTGACTGAATGTCTTCAGATGTCTCCAGGGCTCAGTCTCTGAGAGCCACTCACCATATCCAGGTGACTATAATTCCTTCACTGGGGAAGGGTTTGTTTCTTTGTTGTCAAAATCAATTAATCCTTCTGAATCCTCACCTGTGTTACTGGAGTGGTTGTGTGAAGGACCCAGATTCTCAGGGGTGACCTTCTCCTCTTCTTACCTATGTACCTAGGTGTCAACTATGTCTGCAGCCTTCAGATGCTGATAGCAAAATCTTGTCTCCATAGGTAGAGGAATTCTTTAATTGTAATCTTTTTACCATTAGTCTAATACATTTTATTTTGCCAACTATAGCTTTTATTTTTTGATTCTTTTACTTAAACTACTGAACAGAAGTTATGCTCTTATTTTATGAGCTAAATACAGGGGATTCAATAATGATGTTGTCTCATTGTAGAAGCTTATGTAACAGCATCTAGTGGCCTTCAGTTGTTCATCTGGTCAGCGTTATTGCTTTGGGCTTGTTAGGCCACCTTTCTCTCTTTCTGAGAGTTCAGGGCCATGATGCCCAGGTTATTATGTCAGGGAGAAATAGCCTTCTTTTCTTGACTAGTTTGTGATTTTTTTTATTTTCAAATTTTGTAACTTCTTAACTAAACGTAACAGTTTACTGGATGAAGTTAGTATTTCTCCTCCTGCATTTCTATTTCATCTTGAGGTTAATATGAATGAAAGAAGTAAAAGACAAATGGCCCTACCATTGTTCTCTATAATTTTCAAGACATTAGATTTTAGTTTCTCATTACAAAATTCTTGGAAAGCAAAAGTTGATAGTGGTTTGTGGACAAAAGAAAACAACTGTAAATTTGAATGTTATGAAACTAAAAGAAGGGAAGTAGCTCTTTAGCAGACAAAAGGATGAACGTGTAAGTTAGCAAAATATAATGCAGCAACATCTAAGCCTAAGGGCCATGACAGAGGGGAAGAATGAAGGCTAATACTGAAGGAAACAAAGGTAGAAAAAACAAAGGTAGCTTCTGCCAGAGGCTCAAATGGACCAATGGACAGTCTTCCATTTTGTTTTGTTTTTAAATTTTTTTATTGTGATTTGGGTGCATGTTTACAAAACATTTGTTTAACTCTCAACAGTTCATGTACATTTGGTTTCACATCCCTCATTACAATCTCCATCCACTAAACTCTCCTCCCATCTCCTTCCTGGAACTATCCCTTCCCTGTGTCCTTCTTATCTATGCATTTCTGTCTGTCCAGCTTTCCCTCTATGCAAATGCTGCCCTTCTGATGTCTCATTGTTTGATCTAAGGGATGCATCTCCCTATGGTATGCGGATGCATCTTCTTGCAATAGGTGTTCTTCTTGTAGGTCTTTCTACTGTTGGCCTGAGAGCTAATCTATAGAAGTGAGTTCAGTTCCAGACTGGAAGGATAACCCTGGGCCATAGTCTCAGGGGTTCCACTAGTCTCTATCTGACCAGTAATTCTGGTCATTTTTGTGTTTTTGAATTTTGTTCCTTATTTTCCTCCCACTCTAACCAGGATCTCCAATTTTGATCCCTTTCTGAGTGGTTGACCTTGGTAGACAGGCACCATTTACTTCTGGTCTCGTAGTCATGAAGGCTGAGGTCCCTGTGGTCCATCATCTCTGAGAACCTACTCGAACCTTGCCCCTTGTTACTTCTGTAATGTGTATGGGTATTGTAGCACAAGTACATGTGCTAGACTAACTTCAGCCAATATCCTTAGTCTTGGATATATTCCTGTTCGTTTACTCATACTTGATTTTCTCACCTGTCTATGCATTTACCTACTCACCAGCCACTCCTCGGAAGGAAGGCTGGGCAATCTACTTCCGTGGTGATACTGCCTCAGAAACCTAAGGAGGGGTCGCTATGAGTTGAGTCCGACTCCATGGCACATAACAACAACAACATAGCCTAGTGTTTGCTGCCACTCCTAATGCAGTATTGTGCATGCAGTAGTATTTACCTCTGTTGTCTATATCTTTTGTGCATGTGTCTGTGTCTTCTTTTTTGCTTTGTCACTGTGCCAGTCAGACACTTCTGTTATATTGCCTTTCCCTTCACTCAAATCAATATGTGATTCTTAAGTAGACAGAAAATTTCCCTCCCTTTCCCAGTAGCCAACAAAGTAAATTCCCTTCCCTGTGTAGACCTTTCCTTAGCTTTTTACAATAATAGACTCATACAATATTTGTCCTTCTGTGATTGACTTATTTCCCTCAGCATAATGACCTCCAGATTCATCCACATTATGAGATGATTCGTAGATTCCTCATTATTTCTTAATGTTGCATAGCATTCTATTGTGTGAATGTACCATAGTTTGGTTATCCATTCATTGGTTGGTGGGCATTTAGGTTGTTTCCATCTCTTTGCTATAGTGAATTGTGCTGCGATGAACATGGGTGTGCATATGTGTATTCATGTCCTGGATCTCACCTCTTTAGGATATATTCCTAGTCATGGAATTACTGGATCAAATGGTATTTCTATTTCCAATTATTTAAGGAAATGCCATACTGTTTTCCACAGTGGCTGTACCATTTTACAGTCCTACCAACAGTGTATGAGAGTTCCAATCTCTCTACATCCTTGCCAGCATTTGTTATTTTCTATCTTGTTGAACTTTGCAGTTATTGCTGGGATGAGATGTTATCTCATTGTTGTTTTGATTTGTATCTCTCTAATTGAGAATGATCATGAACATTTCCTCATGTGTTTGTTGGCCACTTGTATTATCTTCTTTAGTGAAATGTCTGTTTATGTTCTTTGCCCATTTTTGAATTGGGTTGTTATTTGTTGTTGAAATGTTGAAGTTTTCTATAAATTTTAGAGATAAGTCCCTTGTCAGATATGTCATAGCCAAATATTTTTCCCAAATCTGTAGCTTCTCTTCTTACCCTTTTGGAGAATTTTTTTGATGCACACGAGAATTTAATTTTTAAGAGGTCCCATTCATTTACTTCCTCTTCCACTGCTTGTACATTTTGGGTTAAGCTTGGTAGTCTATTTATGCCATAAATTAGGGCACCTAGGTTTGCTTCTATTTTGTCTTCAATGAACCTTATGGTTCTGGGTTTTACATTTAAGTTTTTGATACATCTTGAGTTCATTTCTGTGTATGGTGTGAGGTATGGATCTTGTTTCATTTTTCTCCAAATGGGTATTCAATTTTGCCAGCACCATTTGTTAAAGAGGCTATCTCTCCCCCATTTACTGAGCATTGTCCCTTTGTCAAAGATCAGCTGTCCATAGATGGATGGGTCTATTTCTATGTTCTCGATTCTGTCCCACCGGTCTATTTGTCTGTCATTGTACCAATACCATGCTGTTTTGACTTCTCTGGCTGTATAGTAGGTTTTGAAATCAGGGAGTGTAAGACCTTCTACTTTGTTTTTCTTCTTCAGTAGTGCTTTGCTTATCCGAGGTCTCTTTCCTTTCCATATGAAGTTAGTTATTGGTTTTTCCATGTCCTTCAAGAATGGTAATGGAATCTGGATTGGGATTGCATTGAATGTATAGATTGCTTTGGGTAGTATTGACATTTTCACAATACTCAGTCTTCCTATCAATGAACATAGATACCATGTTCTTCCATTTATGTAGGTCTCTTGTAGTTTCTTGTAGTAGTGTTTTGTAGTTTTTTTTTTTTTGTATAGGTCTTTTGTGTCCCTGGTAAGATTTATTCCTAAGTATTTAATCTTTTTGGTAGCTATTGTACATGGTATTGTTTTTCTTATTCCCTTTTCAGAGATATGTGTATTGTTTTAGAGGAATCCAACTGATTTTTATATGTTGATCTTGTATCCTGCCACTTTGCTGAACCTTTCTCTTAGTTCCAGTAATTTTTCTTGCTGAGAATCTTGGGTTTTCTACGTATAGGATCACGTCATCTGCAAGCAGTGATAGTTTTACTTCTTCTTTGCCAATTTGGATGCCTTTTATTTCTCTTTCTTGCCTTATTGCCCTGGCTAAGGCTTCCAATACAATGTTAAGTAGAAGTGAATCAGTGATTCTTCTTTGTTTCCAACTTTTGCATTCCCATCACCAGTGATAATCAGCACATCTTGATTGCATGTTTGGTTAATGTCAGACTGCAGAAGTTAGTGAAAATCTTCAGTTTACTCATCTTTGGCTTTAGTGGTTGGTACATAAATTTGAATAATAGTAGTAGTAACTGGCTTTCCTTGTAGGTGTATGGATATTATCCTATCACTGACAGCATTGTACTTCAGGATAGATCTTGAAACATCCTTTGTGATGATGAATTCCACACTATTCCTCTTCAATTTATCATTCCTAGTATAGTAGGTCATATGGTTGTTTGATTCAAAATGGCTAAAACTGGTCCATTTCAGCTCACTAATGCCTAGGATATCAATCTTTATGCATTCCATTTCATTTTTGACAACTTCCAATTTCCTAGATTCATACTTTTTACATTCCATGTTCTGATTATTAATGGATTTGCAGCTGTTTCTTCTCCTATTGAGTCATGCCACATCAGCAAATGGAGATCGCAAAAGCTCTACTTTATCCATATCGTTAACGTCAGCTCTACTCTGATGAGGCAGCTCTTTCCCAGTCATATTTTGAGTGCCTTCCGACCTGAGGGGCTTATCTTCTGTCATTGTTTCAGGGATTATCTTCTGTCATTGTTTCTGACAACATTTCAGGGCTATTCATAAAGTTGTCCTGTAATATATCAGACAGTGTTTCACTACTATTCATAAGGTTTTCTGCTGTTAGGCATTACACTCTGTGATTTTCTATCACACATCTTGTGGCTTCTGGAAATGTGCACTAGACACTTATGGGAGAATGATAATGGAAAAGAGAAAAAGAAAAATCTTAGTATGATAATAAAAGTTTTTTGGCTTCACAGACCTGAAGAAAGTGTCTTAAGGGTGCTCTGACCACACTTTGAGGAACATAACTACTAGAAAATGGAGAGTATTTTTGCATTTAGATGAATATAATCTGTATGATTATGTATATTATAGAAAACAACAGAATTAAAGCTGGCAAAAAGTAATAATTTTTTAAGAAACTAAACATATTATCATTGACCTTCCCTCTAGCTAGCCCAGACATTAATTTTATGCAATAATAAAGAGCTATGGGTTTTTTAGTATTATCAAATAATTTCTCAAAATAGATGCTGTTTCCTCATCTTGTCTATATGAGGAATGTATATTGTCTATGTTTCATAGGAATAAGCTTTTTAAAAAATGTTATTTTGACTTTGCAGACATTTATCAAAGTCTGAAATCAAAACCATGTCATGGTTCAGATGTTGGCCTGCCCACTTTTGTGCCACAGATACATATGACCCAGGCAGATACAGAAACACATGGAGCTTTTCCCTTCTGACCCAAGCATGCACACTCACAGTCCGTGTGTGACAGAGGCCCTCATACTCAGGCTGTCATCACATTGCCTAGAGACCTAGATGGCTATTATGGGGAACTGGTTTTGGGCCCTAGGACCATCAGTACAGTAAGCAACTTGCTTAGCATGGAATGCAAACAGACTGAGCTCATGGTGAGCCATTCAAAAGGATTCATGAAGTTTCTTTTTTTAGGACAAGAAATAAGATTTTGTTTATATGTTTGTTTGATTTTTAAAGACTCCATCATCCACGCACCAGGTTCATGATTATCTGTCACAGGCTGCAGGGTAATAGCCCTTTAGCTATCTTAGTGGAGTACGGTTTGTTATTTATATAGGTTTGATGCTCTTGTTTGGTATTTCAGACTCTAATCTCCAGGATAGAGCTAAACTTTACCTTTACATGTTGCCTACTCAGTGTGTGCCAATTAGAAAGAAAAGAAAGAAAATTGATCCATCTAAGTCCTAAATTAAGTCAATTAATTTTCACAAAGACCTTGGTTACCGTTAGGAATTGTGATCCTCCAAAATGTACAATATCTGTCATACTGGAAAAGTTCTGCCCCATTTGTTGTTACGTGTACTTGTATACCACCCTGTGTCCCTTTTGTGTGTGTTGTTTCATTTTAGTTTGTTTTTAAATGGAGGCTGTATCATATTCTCAATTTAAGAGATTTCTTAGATTCCATTGACCTCATCAGTAATTTTCCCTGGGCTGCAATGACTTCGTGGGTTCTATGAGAGAAAAGCAAGTTGGCAGCTGACAGCCCCAGAGGAAATGAATCCTTCTTTCTCTTTCCTTTAATCTGTTGTTACTGTTACATCATTATAACAGGGACATTCCCTCACTTGCAAAATACTTCATCAGGAGAAAAAAAGTTTCTTCTATCAGAATTTTATAAGAACCTAGAAATTTCATTCAAGTTACTTTCAATTGGTAGCTTTTTACATGGAAGTGATAACTGACAATCAGAAACCACAAAAGAACAGGAAGCTGCTATATGAATGCACAGTGCAAGTTGATGAAACATGGAAGAGGAAATCAGCAAATAATTCATTATCTTTCTCTCCTTTTCTCTCTCTTTCCATCCCTCCATTTCTCCATCCCTTTCCCTCTCTCTATATATATATCTTTTCAGCTTTAATAGGTCAAATCTCTTCCAAATATTTATACAAATGACCATTTCCCTGAATGAATATAAAATTCAGAGTTATCTACAATAAAAGGTGGCTATTTTTCAGTGTTCACAGGACACTTTCTAGTATTCCATTTTTTGGTTTGTTGTGTTTTTGCGGTCAGTTATTTAGAGATAGGAGAGTTCATTAATGTAATATATATTTATACAATAAAATAAGAAAATAGTTACTATTAAGCCATCTCTGTGTGGAAGATGGGAACTCTGGTGGCATAGTGCCTAAGGCATTTGACTGCTAACCAGAAGGCTGGCAGTTCAAATCCACCAGCCATTCCTTGGAAGGAAGGTTGGGCAATCTACTTCCGTAGTAATACCACCTCGGAAACTCAGAGAGAGGTCGCTATGAGTCGGGTCCGACTCGACGGCAGTGCATGCATTTATGTGAAAGATACTCTACTAAATGCTTTAAAATGTTTCAGTTTAATTAACACAACAATTTTAGGACTGTTTCTACCCTATTTTACATTTGAGAAAACTCAGGCTCAGAGAAGTTAAGTGAATGTCCAAGTTTGAATCTTGTATTTCATGTTAAGAATAATTGCTTAAGTTTCTAATTAGATCTGGCAAGATGGCGGACTAGGCAGAAAGA
>NW_006921803.1:5971063-5971585 GCF_000298275.1 Orycteropus afer afer
GACCTGCAAGACTGACAAGGTATGACATTCCTCTTGTTACTCTTGGTGAACGGAGGTGCGGCCATCCTCCACTCCCACCTACCTTCTGGACCCACCGGAACTCTATTACAGTCTGTGTGCTCAGACAGAGCCTGGGTGCCCTGCCCTGTCCTCCACCGATTTTTTTTCTCTTTTTTTATTTTTATTTTTTTCTTTTTCGCTTTCTTTTCTCTGGTAATTAGTTTGCTTGTATTTGTCTATTGTAAAACAACTGATATTATTAATATTTTTGTCCTTTTTATTATTATTATTCTTAATCTTCTCCTCCCAGGTCCTAGTTTTCAGCATTTTTTCTTTTCCCTGTGCCTGGTTCAAATTTTTATTTTTATTTTCTTTAAATTTAAGCTTGATTTTTTTTTCTTTTCCCCCTTTTTTCTTGTGGTTAACCCTGTTCCTTGAATTTTTTTGCATTTTTCCCATATATTTTTTTTTTCATTTATTATTCTCCTTCTCTCCTTGTTTTTTTTTCTTAGTGCCCTATCC
>NW_006921803.1:5993827-5999700 GCF_000298275.1 Orycteropus afer afer
TCTGTCTGGCTTCCTGGCTTTTAATCACCTTTCTCCTGCTCTTCTGGCCTGCTTCTTTGGGCGTCCCTGAGTTGACTCTCCTCACCTGTGTCCCTGAGGCTTACTGCTCTTCTGTCTGGCTTCCTGGCTTTTATCCCCTTTGCCCTGCTTTCCCATCCTGCTGCTTTGGGCGGGCCTGAGTTTTCTCTCCTCACCTAATCCCTTCAGCTGATTGCTCTTCTCTCTGGCTTCCTGGATTTTAATCCCCTTTCTCTTGCTCTTCCTGCCTGCTGCTTTGGGTATCCCTGAGTTGTCTCTTCTCACCTGTAACCCTGGGGCTGGTCACTTTAAATATCCAAAATGGTCACCCCTTGTAAACAATCAAAATGTTTGTGCCCTCTGCACAAACAAGAAGGTCAGTGAAAAAAAACAAGAAAACCTGCAATATCTGGGGATAGGGCAATAAGATAGAAAAGAGAAGGAAAATAATGAAGACAAAAATGGGAAAAATGCAAAAAGAAAAACAAGGAACAGGTTTACCACAAGAAAAAAAAGAAGACAAAATTTTTTTTTTTTTTTTTGCAACCAGAACAGGGAAAGGAAAAAAGCTGGGAACTAGGACCTGGGAGGGGAAGAATAAAGAATAATAGCAAAAAAGACAAAAGTATTAATACTAGTGTTGTTATTTTTGTTAATGTGCCGTCAAGTCAGACCCAACTCATAGCAATTCCTCCTTGGATTTCTGAAGCAGTATCACTATGGAAATAGATTGCCCCATCTTCTTTCCGAGGAGTTGCTGGTGGGTTTGAGCCGCCAGCCTTCTGGGTAGCAGTCAAGTGCTTTAGCCACTATGCTACCAGGGCTCCCTTAGGTCTGAAGCCATCCTCTAGGGCTTTAATAATAGTAGTAGTTTTAAAACAGACAAAAGCAAGCAAACTAAAAACCATAAAAAAGAAAGAGAAAAAGAAAAAGGAAAAAAATCAGGAGAGGACAGGGCAGGGCACCCAGGCTCCATCCAAGCACACAGAGTGGGATAGAGTTCCTGTGGGCCCAGAAGGTGGGTAGGAGTGGGGGATGGCTGAACCTCTGTTCACCAAGTATGTGTGGGGTATAAGAGTAACAAGGGGAATGTTGCACCTTTTCAGTTGTCCAGGTCCAGAGCGTCCTTGGGGTTACTCGGATATCTTCTAGTTACTTATAGAAGCTGGCAAGTCCAAGTTCTTAGATCAAACATCAAGCTGGAGGCTTTTTCTGACTCCTGCAGCTGCAGGGGTTATGGAAGCTGGCAAGTCCAAAGTTCTTGGATCAAACATCAAACTGGAGGCTTTTCCCACCTCAACGCAGCTGCAGGGGCTGAGGAGCTCAAGGTTGGCAGGCAGTATACTGGCTGTTGACTCCAACGAATGACGAATCCAAGATCTCCAGGCCGAATTTTGGAGTGGAAACACAAATTCTCAGCAGAGGATTAAACCAGAATGAACTGATTTGAAGTCATGCTTTGGGAGCCCCTGGGTGGTAGAAATGAATAGATGTATTAGGCTGCTAACCAAAAGGTTGGAAGTTCAAGTTCACTGAGGATCACTTTGGAAGGAAGTCCTAGCGATCTACTTCTGAAAAATCAGCATTAAAAACCCACTGGAGGAATTGACTCAACAACAACTTTTTATTGCTGTTATTATTGTTTATCAGTACTTCAGGTAGCCAAATTGCCCTGAGAAATGTTTCCCACTTTCATTCCTTGATCTTGGCTTTTAGACTCTGTAAAAAAAAGACAAAAAGAAACCTCACTGCTGTCAAGTCAAGTCCAACTCACAGTAGCAACTAGAGCCTTAAAAGCTTGTGAATGGCCATCTAAGATCCAACTATGGTCTCTCTTCATCAGAGCAAAGAAAATCAAAGATGTATGGAAACAATTAGTCCAAGGGACCATGGGAACCTCAGCCTACTCAACTTTGAAACCAGAATTAGATGGTACCTGGGTACCACTTCCAACCACTCTGAAAAGGATAAAAACTGGAGATCTGGACAGAGTCTAAGAAAAATGTGGAACAAAACTCAAAATCATAAAAAATGACCAGGTTTACTGGGTTGATGAAGACTGGTGAAATGCCCAAAACTATTGTCCTTGGTCACCGTTTGGGCCAGGAATTGAACTCACTTCCATGACTCATCAACAATTACACCAGGGAGGTAAGCACTCCTTAGAACAATCAACCATAAGGGATCAAAAGGGCACAACATTTGCTCAGAAGGCAGGAGTGAATAGAAAAGAAGGCACAAGAAGAGGTAACAGAGAAAGAGTGGGAAGAGAGCTATTCCATTGTGGGGATTGCTACAAACGCCATAACACAAAATGTGTATGAACTGTTGGATGGAAAATGAGTTTCCTCTGTAAACTTTCACCCAAATCACAATAAAAGTTTGTTTTTTAAAACACCTATGTAAGGATATTTTTTATTTTTTATGGTTTTTGTTGATTATGATGAAAACTATTGCCAATATTGGCTTATTCTGTGGATCTAAATTATGTGGATATAATTTTTCAAACTGGTTGAGTACATGCCTAGGAGCACAACTCATACAGTAAAAACCTATGTTTAGCTTTCTAAGAAATTGCCAAAGTAACAATTCATTTGTAAAGTTTAAAGTTTGTTATTTTAAAATTTTTTTTAAAATGCATTATGTTCTTCTCTCTAAACATTTTTTAAGTCATGATGTACAATTCTAACATAAAATAATCCCATGATTGAAAAAATACTTGACAATGACACATCAGACAAAGGATTTATCTCTAAAATTTATAGAAAACTCCAACACCTCAACATTGAAAAGACAAACAGTCCAATTAAAAAATGGGCAGAACACGTGAACAGACACTTCACCAAAAAGAAGATATTCAGTCAGCCAACAAATGCATGAAGAAATATTTAAGATCATTAGCCATTAGTGAGATGCAAATCAAAACAACGAGGCACTGTAACACCAGATGGTATCACCCAGCACTAATAGCAGAGTTCAGGAACACAGAAAATAACAAATGCTGGTGAGAATGTGGAGAGATTGGGGTTCTCACACACTGCTGGTGGGACTGTAAAATGGAAATTAATATGGTGATTCCTTAAAAAGTTGGAAATAGAAATACCATTGATCCAGCAATCCCATTAGTAGGTATATACCCTAAAGAAGTGAGAGCCAGGATGAATAGATATATGCACACCCATGTTCATTGCAGCACTATTCACAATAGTAAAGAAATGGAAACAACCTAAGTGCCCATGAACAGAAGAATGGATAACCAAACTGTGGTACATACACAGAATGGAATACTATGCAACACTAAAGAATAATGCAGAATCTGCAAAACACTCCATAATGTGCATGAACTTAGAGGACATTATGCTGAGTGAAATAAGTTAGTCACATAGGACAAATATTTTATTAGTCCTATGAGTCAGGTGTGACTCGACAGCACATAACAACAACCACAATTGTAAAAGTCAAGGAGGGGTTTATATATGGAAGGAGAGTTCCTTTGTTGGTTACCAGGGATGGGAGGGAAGGGGAAGGAAGCTTTTGTTGGTGGGGCATTGAGTTTATGGTAATGGTGTGGGATATTTTGCAAAAGGATAGCAATAATGATGACACAAAATGAAACATGTCCTCAATGTCCCTGAGCTCTAAATGTAGAAGTTGTTATGTTGGTGAATGTCTTGGTGTGTATGTTTTCACCACAATAAAAGTAAAGTAAAAATAAAATAATCCCATTAGTTTGGTTTCACATATTTTCCAGCTGGTACAGGTATGTGAGTAGAGATTACTTTTTTCAGTTTGGCCAACAATAATATAATTCATTAGACAAAGTCATGTTCTTTATTTCCTGATTTTCTTATGGGGATTATTAAATGATGGAACAGATGCTTCATTTTTCTCTCTGAAAACCTCCCAGTTTTACAGATAAAAACTGATACCTTGAAAGAACCTTTGGACAACAATTCCTAAATGTGGACAAACCTGAAGAATATCTGTTTTGATCATCTCTGTTTATTCTTGATTTTTACATAAAAGATAGAAAGTTGTTTATCCATGAATATCTTACTCAAAACTGTACAGTAGTGTACTGTGCCAAACAGGTTTAAGTATCTGACAGCAGAAAGAGGTAGTTCATGTCTTCTGAACATTGATGATATTCCCAGTTTTCTGGAAAAACTTGAAATTCACCATAGCATTCTGGCATAACAAAGAGGTTTGCCTTTTTAGGTGCTTTCGATGTCTGAAAATGGCCTTGTTTTCAGGCTGTGGCTCAAAGACATGTCCCAGCCAAGACAAGAGGTTGGCTGCAAAAGAGCATCACCAGCCCCTTGAAGGAGCTCTGGTAGCGTAGTGCCTAAGGCATTTGACTGCTAACCAGAAGGCTGGCGGTTCAAATCCTCCAGCCACTCCTCAGAAGGAAGATGGGGCAATCTACTTCCGTAGTGATACTGTCTCGGAAACCCAACGAGGGGTCGTTATAAGTTAGGTCCGACTGGAGGGCACATAACAATAGCAACAGCCCCTTGAATGATCTGGCCATTCAAAACCTCAGTGATTCAGTAAGACGACCGCGAGGGGGCACGCGGATACCGCTAAACGCTGAGCGCAAACCATCGCTAGCTGCGCACCAGTGGCCCGACTGTTGTTGTTGTTACATGCCATAGAGTCGGACCCGACTCAGCGACCCCTCCTTGGGTTTCCCAGGCAGTATCACTACGGAAGTAGATTGCCCCATCTTCCTTCCGAGGAGTGGCCCGACTAGGGTGCTAGAATTCGCCTTAACCAATCAACGGGCTCCCTAGGACTGCGAGTGAAAAGCGTCAGTCTCAGCACTGCGGACTGCGAAGCCGCTTCTACCCTTGTGCAGTGGATCTGAGTACCTTTGGGAGAAGCGGCCCAGGCTAAGTGATCAACGCGGAATAGCGAGTACATGCCCTGGCCGCGAAAGGAGCTTTTCCGCCGCCTTTCCTGAGACTCTTCTAGGAGAGTGAGCACAGGACCTGTTTACTGGACTTTCCTCCCGTATTTTATTGTTTACTTTCTCATGCAATGCTTTAGCAAGAATAATTTTACAACAGTATCTATTTACTGAGCAATTTGACCACTAGAAATCGTAGCATGCTGTTATAAATTGAGGTTTGTTTCTAGGGAGAAAGAAAAATTCAGAGAAAAGGGAATAACTTGGATATGGTTATACGAAATATTGGACCTGCCAGTCAACGACATAGTCACGGCCACTGCTCTGTTGAGAATTATTAGAGCCCGAGAGGAAAGGGAAAATATGCACCCCTAAATAAAAGTGTTTTTATAATTTTTAAATTTAATGTATTTGATTTCCAACGTTGTTAAAGTAGTTGAAGAATATTTTTAAATTGGTAAGTTGTAGTTGGAGTGATGGCGTCAATTCTGAATCATAGTGACCTTATCTATGTACAACAAACAAACAAACAACACTGCCCAGTCCTGTGCCAGCCTCACAATATTTTTCCATAATAATTGATGTTCTCATCTGGTGTTTCAAACGTTTCTAATTTCTTTAATTTTTCTTTTTTCCAAAATCAAGGATTATATTCATATCTCCTATTAAAGTTTTACAGTCATCAATCATATTTTCAAAGTTATTTTCTCTCATTTAAGCAAAGACCTATTATTAATTCAGCCTTTTTATATATACACACATTTTTTGTTGGAAAGCTTTATTTTTTTCCACTTCATTCAAACCATCATCCCAAATAGGTAAGTTGCATAAAAATTTGTAATCTCTTTGCATGATGATGCTTTTCATTTAGCATAAGTTTTCATTTTATAGGATATGATATACTACTTGATGGGAGCTCTGGTAGCGTAGTGCCTAAGGCACTTGA
>NW_006921803.1:6013489-6017440 GCF_000298275.1 Orycteropus afer afer
GCATTGTAAATTTTGGCCAATGACATGAGACAAAGTATATGTGAACTGCTGTATGAAAAGTGAATTTACTCTGTAAATCTTCACCCAAATCCTAATAAAATAAATAAATAAATAAATAAATAAAATGTACCTCAAGGAAACATGACAATAGATATAGACTAGGCAGACAGGCCTGAGAAAAGGTCACATCTCCTTACACCTCTGACTTCATGATACTCCTTTTATACTTACAAAGGCTTCCTTTCACGTTCTATTGCCTGTGGTTCTCCCTTTTCTGTCAACCCCACACTGCACTGGGCCCCTAGATTTTCATAAGACAGCCTATGAGGATGGATTTCTGAAATGAGGGGATAATTCACCTTTTCTGAAAAGAAAGTAGCTCTAGTGCCACATGAGCACATTTCAAGTGACTTCTCCAAACTGAAAATGCAGCATCCTGGGTTATATCAGATGAAGGTAGGAGCAAAGATCATGTAGCAGGCTAATGGAATGTTCTTTTGGGAATAGACTCAAGATTAGGCTCCAAAATGCCTAGGAATTAGGATTCAAGTTCAAAGGGCCAAGGGCAGCGATAATAAGGGTCACATATGGATAGAGCTATGTCATTGTAAAGTACTTTCATATACATGACCCCACATGATCATCACAATAACCTCATGAGGTTTGCAGGCCACATACACTCTCAAATGAAGAATCTGACATTCAGGGAATAAATGAGTCGTCTAAAGCCAGTACACACAAAAGTTTTTGCCCCAAAACAACTGAGAATTCTTCAACTCTGGTAGTGCTGTGGTTAAAGCATTGAACTGCTAACTGCCAATAGGTTGGCAGTTTGAACTCACCACCTGCTCCATGGGAGAAAAATGACGCATTTTACTTTTGTAGAGATTTAAAGCCTAGGAAACCCTATGGGGCAGTTTCACTGTGTTCTAAAGGGTTACTATGAGTCGGAGTCATCTCGATGATTACGTCTCACACTGTCACCTAGTGGGTAAGATCCATTAACCAGCCCCTACATTGTTTATTTCCCATGCAGGGACAGAGCATAGACAAGGAGAAGTCTCCCAGGTTCTGATTTCCTTTCTTCCTTCCTATGAGTCCCCTCTGAGAGTACTGTTTTCTGAGGAAATTGATTCTGGGAAGTGATTTCATCACCAGTTATGGACCTGGACATTATTGGAAGGAGAAATTAAGTTTAAACCTGGGCGAGCCCAGGGCTGAATAGCAGAAACTCACCTTTTAAATTCTTCTTCCTGCCTGTGCATTGATGGTGAAAACCAACAAAGAGGAGGAGAGAGTGAGTTTTCAAGTTAGTGAGTGAGTATTCAGGATGTGTTTCTTGCTCTCTGCATTCTAATGGAGTAGTAGACGTTTCTGAATGAACACTGTGACTTTCTTTGTAGACTTAACTGAAATCTCTATTGCCTCCCTGTTATTCAGTTTTAAAGATCAATATACTACTTGTTCCTCTGTGTCAAATTCAAATAAAGGAGGGTCTTGTGCATTTTGTTCTCTGTTTTAGACAGTCGACCTCTACTGAAAAGGGTCACAGATTCTCTTATCTTCAGGTACATCTAGGCTCCATTCTATCGGATTCCGCTTCCTGGGTCAGACAGGGCAGTGTCTGACCCAAGTCTTTCAGAAACTCAGCATTGCTCTCCATATCCACCTGACAGAACTGAGAAACGTGGCCCAAAGACATTGATCTGGGAAGACAGCTGGTAAATGAGTGTTGAGGGCCTGTTCTCCTTAGGTGGCCAGAAGTTTCTTAAGCCAGTCCATGGGTCTGAATCAGATAAATAAATTTTCAGATTTTACCCTGGAACTACCACCACACCTAAGGATGTTTCTGTAATTTTTGCATATAAACCCTAGTCCTCACTCTTCTCCTTGCTCTACCCCATCTATTGTCATAGACAGTTGTTTTTTAAATCTCTACTGAGAGTGCCCATTCTTGAAATGTCTCCATTCTTATAAATGGTTTAATAAAGTTGGAATAGGATAAAGAGAAGAAAGATTAAATCTCTTTTGTGCACTGAACTTTAGATTTTCTTATCTGATTGATGTCTGTGTTTTTCTTAAACATTGATAAATCTAGACACCACTGAATGCAGTAACATGAGAGAAGGAAAACTCCAACTACATGCAAATAGAGAGTGAAACCATTGCCTCAGGGCTCACTAAAACACAAAGTCAATGAAGCAAAGTTATCCATCATCTAAAGCACTTTGCTGCCTAAGGTAACTCACAACAGAGAATGTGTCCTTCAGCTGAGTTCCAGGCCAATGTCATAGCATGTATAGAATATTCACAAAGGATTCTTGACTGGTGGGTCCAGGGGGAAAGAATATGAACTTAAGGCCCCTACACCATGATCCAGCCTAGGGGATCAACACGCCACTGGATCCTCTTTGCTTGATATTCCTACTTTCCAGTAACAACTTTTGAGCATAATATATATATACAAACCACATGCATGTAGTTGATTCTTGTTATTTTCAGTAGTTGTGTTAATAAAGTCACCATATACAGTGAATTAGAGAATACAGAACCATTATTCCTAAGGGAAATAAAGAGTTAAATTTCTATGAACATCTGGCCACAACATTTTCATCAACTGATCAATGTACAACCTTGTTTTATGTACCTTTCTGTTTAAAGACATATCATATATGTTGTTGATTCATTAACATTAAATTCACAGCCAACATCTCTATAATTTATGTCTGAACAAAACCTTTCAACACATGGAGTTTCTTTTAAGTTTATAATCTGCCAGTTAGATACTCAACTTATACATATGATGTGAACAAAATGAATAAATGCATAAATACATTTTACTCCAGTCTTCAATTTGGTTAACAAACAAAGCATTACTTTTGTTTTTTAAAATAATCAAATTCTGGAAGTATTCTTTGAGAAGAATTTAGTAAACAAAACAGAAATTTAAGAAAATGGAAAGAAGAACCAGACCAAACACTAAACTCACTGCCATCAAATCAATTCTGACTCATAGCGACCACCATCGAGTTTGCAAGGCTGTAAATCTTTATGGAAGAAGCTTGCCTTAACTTTCTTTTGCAGAGAAGCTAGGGGATTGAACCCTAACCTTTGGGTTAGCAGCCAAATGCCTTATCCACTATACCACCAGAACTCCTGTAGAAATGGGAAGTCTTCATAAAAAAAACAAAAAAAGTCTTAAATAAATAAATAAATCTTAAATAAATAAATAAGAAAGCCCAACAGTTTTCTCCTAGGAACTCATGTCCCTGCAGCTATTTTTTAGCATATACTTGTTGAATACTATGGACAAATTAATCCCTGAGTTCAATAAATTTAGTGACTAAAGCAGAAGCAAGAGTCTTTGAAATGTCCATGCAGGTGTGCTATGCATATCACATTGAGAGTCAAGTCAAGATGAAATCAGGTCTCCATTCTTTCTTCTTAGTGTTTCCTGCAAGTCTGTTGATGAAGAGAAGATTCTCCTGATTTCCCCTCTGACAACTTCCCAGGCACAGTCACTGTATATCTTTTCTTTCAGATAGAGACGGAGTCCATAGAAGTACCTCTTCACAGCCAGTAGAGGGCCCTCAATTGCCAGGACAGATTCTTCCTCTCCCATTGCCTGCACCAAGCAGTTCTCCAGGTTTTCTGTCTGTCGATGGAGTGCATTTTGGAGTTGGTTCAGGAGGGTCACATTCCAAGCAGCAGAGGCACCCTCTGTGTGGAAGAGGTTGGAGATCTGCTGGACTATCTCCTGGAGGACAGAGATGGCCTGGGCCTTGTGGTGCTGGCTGACATCCACCACCTCCTCGGGGAATCGGAAGTCCTTTCTGTCCTCCAGACAGAAAGAAGGGGAGAGTGTCCTCATTTGAGCCAGGAGCACAAAGGTCTTCTTACTAGCCACCATGTGGTTGGGAGGCAGATCACAGCCCAGAGATGGAACAGGGC
>NW_006921803.1:6017959-6019091 GCF_000298275.1 Orycteropus afer afer
TGGTTAGCAGTCAAGTGCCTTAGCCACTATGCTACCAGAGGTCCTATGTATACATATACTGATACTTATTTATGTATATGTTCCTCATTGTGCTAGGAACAAATGTTAAACCCTAATTCAGGGATCCATTGTTACCTTCCTTATTTTATATAGGAAGTCAGGATGATTTAGCTCTATGGATTTTTATATTCATTTAAGTGTTTTCCACATGATCTGTGGCAGATAAGTTCTTTGGAACCAAGGACTGAGTTTCATTCTGTGTTTTATTCACTGCAGAATCTATTGATTATTAGTGATTAAGCTACTCACACTTTTCTATTCCTTCTAGAATACATTCACATAGGCCCTTGTGGTTTTTCTTCCCTTGGACCTCAAGATTAGGATTATACCATCTGTTGTCTTTCTTTCCATCATTTTCTTACTGGATGTCTAGCGTTCTTCTCTGACTGTGCCAATAGCCAGGAGCCTAGCTCCTTTCAGATGCTTCTGACATGGGGTTTCTAATTCTAAGACAATTTTTTTTTTAGCCATTTCCCAGAACTACTTCATTCAGAAAGCAGTTATCACACCAGGTAACACCCTCTCCTCTAGAGTGACCGAGTGTCCTCAAGTGTAACTCTCCAGGACTACATCCCTGAGGGCCACTCACCACATCCAGGTGACTTTGTAACTATTTTACTGGGGAAGGATTTGTTTCTTTGTTGTCAAAATCATTTAATCCTTCAGCATCCTCATCTGTGTCCCTAGACTGTTTGTGTGAAGGACCCTGATTCTCAGTGGTGACCTCCTTCTCTTCTCTTATCCATATACCAGGTATCCAATATGTCCACAGCCTTCAGATGCTGGTAGCAAAATTTTTTCTTGTCTCTGTAGGTAGAGGAATTCTTTAATTGTAATCATTTTACCTTTAGTCGAATACATTTTATTTTGCCAAGTACAGCTTTTATTTTTCTGTTCTTTTACTTAAACTATTGAACAAAAATTTTGCTCAAATTTTATGAACTGGACACGGGATTCAACATTGATTTTGTCTCATGTTGTTGTTGTTGTTGTTATGTGCCATCGAGTCGGACCCGACTCATAGCGACCCCTCCTTGGGTTTCCGAGGCAGTATCGCTATGGAAGTAGATTG
>NW_006921803.1:6019951-6020445 GCF_000298275.1 Orycteropus afer afer
GAGCTGGACCCCAAGGTTGAGGGGCTTTCACCCAGCCCCTAGAGCCTGGCACTTTGAACTTGGATTTAAATCCTCCAAATTGTAAGAATAAACTCGTGTTTGTTAAGACCATCCCATTTGCGGTATATTTCTTGTCAGAGCATCACTAGGTAACCAGAACAGTCCTTGACTAATTTTTTTTTTTTTATTTTAAATATTTGTAACTTCTTATGTAAATGTAGTGTTTACTGGGTGGAGTTTGTCTTTCTGCTCCTGCATTTCTTTCTATTTCATCTTGAGGTTAATACAAACTAAAGGAAGCAAAAGACTAGTGGCCTATACCAGTATTATCTATAATTTTCAAGACAAGAGAAGATTTTTGTTTCTCATTACAACATTCCTGGAGAGCAAAAATTGGTAGCTATTTGTGGGCAAAAGAAAACAACTGTAAGTCTGAATGTCATGAAAGTGAGAGAAGGGAAGTGCCTTTGTAGCAGACAAAAGCACAAACGTGT
>NW_006921803.1:6021128-6028219 GCF_000298275.1 Orycteropus afer afer
CGGGGCCGACTCGATGGCAAACAACAACAACAACATAAACTTTCAGAAGCCCTAGTGGTGCAGTGTTAAATGTTCAGCTACTAACCACAGGTCAGTGGTGTGAACACACCAGAGGCTCAGTGGGAAAAAAGACCTGGTGACCTGGTCCCATAAAGATTATAGCCTGGGAAACCCTGTGGGGCAGTTCTACTCTGTCATATAGGGTTTCTGTGAGTCAGAAGTGACTCAACAGTGTACACAAAAACAATAATAACCTAAAACTTTTTGGAGAGAAACATAAATCTGGTGGAATGAACTGATTTCAAACATATCAAAGATCAAAGGGAGATCTTAACTCTAGGGAGAGTTAAGATGATGGCTTGTCTGAAAAATTCCATTGAAGGAAGTGAAAGATGGAAATGGAAATGGGAGTTATGGATGAACGAGAGACTAGGGTATGAATGAATGAGAAACTAGTCAGTAGGATAGGGAGCGTGAGATGAGAGAAAATTCTGAGTTAGCACAAATGCCAAAGGGTTTCTGTCTGTATTTTTGTAAGACTACAGGGCATGTGGTAGTATGAGTGAATTTAGCTGACTGAATTAAGTGTGAAAAGAAAATAGGCAAAATACATTTTCAATAGTTATAAAGGAATACATTTCTGGATGTTAAAAAATTATCTAAAAGTTAATGAGTGACTGAAACATCAGGGTGAGTTTCTCCAATGTAGCAACTTTAAATCTCCTAAGTCTCTCTTAAAAGAAAAAAAAGTTAATGAGTCATTTCATTAATGAAATATATGAACTTTATTAACTCATCAACTATGGACTCCTGTAAATATTTATTTTTGACTCTTGAATGTTCTTGTCAGCTTCAGAATAAATAAGAAGCATCTACCAATTTCCACTCCAACAATATTCCAGGTATATGGGCCCTGGTTTATCTCCTTAGATCCTCATTGATTCCATGGGAGACCCTCTTGAGGGCCCATCTACTGCTCTCATTACCAAGGACAACAACTTGTTTTCTTACCTACAGCTAAGACCAGACTTCCTGTTGTCCACTGATAAGGCCCAGGGAATAATCTCTTCCTCTCCTTATCTGTCCAACAAATTACTGAGTTGTGAGAGCTAAAAATACCTTTGATATAACTAAAATGGAAGACTATCAAGCACTTCATATACGGAAGCACTGAATACCTTTACAAGATTATTTACAGAGGAGAGTCTGGCTGGAATTCTGAACTCAGCCACACTGTTTAGGATGATTATATGTATTTTTCTAATCTCATTCTAGTAAAAAAAAAAGAAAGAAAGAAAGAAAGAAAATCATAAAACAAAATTGCAGGACTGAAATAAACATACCACTAAACTTAGCAAGACTTTGTCTCACATAGTTTGGACAAGTTGTCAGGAGGAACCAACCCTGCAGAAGGACATCATGATTGGTAAAATATGTGTTGTCGCTGTTGTTAGGTGCCATTGAGTTGTCTCTGACTCATAGCGACCCTGTGCACAGCAGAATGAAACACTGCCTGGTCTATGCCAGCCTCACAATCCTTGGTATACCTGAGCCCATTATTGCAGCCACTGTGTCTATCCATCTTGTTGAGGGCCTTCCCCTTCTTTGCTGACCCTCCACTTTATCACCAGGGAGTGGTTCCTTCTGACAACATGACCAAAGTAGGTGAGACCAAGTCTGGACATCCTTGTTTCCAAGGAGCATTCTGGCTGCATTTCTTCCAGGACAGAGTTTTAGCAGACCACAGTAGTCTTAGCATTCCTCTCCAACACAACTCAAAGGCATCAACTCTTCTTCAGCTTCGTTATTCATAGTCCAGCTCTCACAGGCATGAGAGATGATTGATAATACCATGGCTTGGGTCAGACACACCTTAGTCTTCAAGCAGACATCCTTGCTCCTCATCATTTGAAAGTAGTCCTTTGCAGTAGATTTGCCCAATGCAGTATGTCATCTGATGTCTTGACTGCTGCTTCCATTGGTGTTGATTACAGAGCCAAGTAGTATGAAATCCTTGACAACTTCAGTCTTTCCTCCATCTGCTGTGAAGCTGCTTATTGGACCAGTTGTAAGTATTTTGTTTTCTTTATATTGAGGAGTAATCCATACTGCAGACTACAGTCTTTAATGTTCATCAGTAAGTGCTTCAAGTCATATTCACTTTCAGCAAGTGAAGTTGTGTCATCTCTGTAATGCAGGTTGTTAATGAATCTTCCTCCAAATGTGATGCCATGTTCTTCTTCATATAATCCAGATTCTCAGATTATTTGCTCAGTTTACAAGTTGAATAAGTATGGTGAAAGGATAGAACCTTGACATGGTCCCTTCTTGATTTTGAAACTTGCAGTATCCCCTTGTTCTGTTCCAACGACAGCCTCCTGATCTATGTACAGATTCCTCATGAGTACAGTCAAGTGTTCTGGAATTCCCTTTCTTCTCAATGTTATCCATAATTTGTTATGCTCCACACAATTGAATGCTTTTGCATAGTCAATAAAACATAAACATCTTTCTGGTATTCTTTGCCTTGAGCCAAGATCCATCTGACATCAGCAATGACATCCCTCATTCCATATCCTCTTCTGAATCCAGCTTGCATTTCTGGAAGCTCTCTGTCAATGTACTGCTGCAACTGTTTTTGAATTATCTTCAGTAAGATTTTACTTGCGTGTGATATTAATGATATTGTTTGATAATTTCCACATTCTGTGGATGACCTTTCTTTGGAATGGGTAAAAATATGGATCTTTTCCAGTCAATTGGCCAGGTAGCTGTTTTCCAAATCTCTTGGCATAGCCAAGTGAGTGCCTCCAGCAGGGCATCCATTTGTTGTAGCAACTCAATGGGTATTCTGTCAATTCCTGGAACCTTGCTCTTTGCCACTTCTTTCAGTGCAGCTTCAACTTCTTCCTTCAGTACCATTGGTTTTTGATCATATGCCACCTCCTGAAATGGATGAAGATTGACCAGTTCTTTTTGGTACAGTGACTCTGTGTATTCCTTCCATCTTCTTTTGATGTTTCCTGCATCACTGAATATTTTGCCCATAAAATATTTCAATATTGCAACTTGAGGCTTAAATTTTTCCATCAGTTTTTTAGCTTGAGAAATACTGAGCATATTCTTCCCTTTTGGTTTTCTAACTCAAGGTCTTTGCACATTTCAGTGTAGTAATTGGCTTTGTCTTCTTGAGCTGCTCTTTGAAATTTTCTGTTCAGCTTTTATCTTGTCATTTTTTTTTTTAAAGATGTTAAATTGACTTTGCAAACATTTACCAAAGTCTGAAATCAAAACCCTGTCATGGCTCAGATACTGGCTTGCCTATTTATATGCCCCAACCTATACATGACCCAGGCAGTCATAGAGACACAGGGAACTTTTCTCTGCTGTCCCAGGATTGCACACATACAGTCCATGTATGACAAAGACCCTCATACTCCGGCTGTCATCACACTGTCTAGAGCCCTGGATGGCTATATGTGGAGCTGGTTTTGGGCCCTAGAGCCATCAGTACAGGATAAGGGCAGCTTGCTTAGCATGGAATCGAAGTAGAACTGGTTCATGGTGAGCCTTTCAAAAGGATCCATGGAAATTTCCTTTTATAGGGCAAGACATTAGATTTTGTTTATATGTTTGTTTGATTTTCAAATAGTCCATCATCCACCCACCAGCTTCATGATTATCTGGCACAGGCTGCAGTAGAATAGCCCTTTAGCTATCTTAGTGGAGGACTGTTTGTTATTTATATAGGGTTGATGACCTTGTCTCCCTTTAACACATGTTGTTTCATTCTATTTTGTTTTTAAATAGAGACTGCATCATTTTTCCAATTTAAGAGATCCTCGGATTGCATTGACCTCATGAGGAAGTTTGCCTGGGCTGCGATGACTTGCTGGATTCTATGAGAGAAACACCGGTTGGCAGCTGACAGCCCAGAGTAAGTGGATCCTGCTTTCTCTTTCCTTTTAGCTTTAGCTATTATTATATCATTATAACAGGTACATTCCCTCACTTGCAAAATACTTCATCAGGAGAAAAAAAAAGGGGGGCCTCTTACATCAGAGTTTTACAAAAACTTAGAAATTTCACTTTCAGTTGGTGGCTTTTTACACGGAAGGGAAAATTGACAATCAGAAACCACAAAAGAACAGGAAGCTGCTGTATGAATGAACAGTGCAGGTTGATGAAACACGAAAGAGGAGATCAGAAAATAATTCTCTCTCTCTTCCTGTCTCTTTCTCACTCCCCTCCCCTCTATATACCCTTTCAATTTTAATAGTCCAAATCTCTTTCAGATATTTATACAAATCACCATTTCCTGAGTGAATATAAAAATCAGAGTTACATACAATACAAAGGGTCACTATTTTTCATTGTTAACCAGGACATTTTCTAGAATTCCATTTTTTAGTTTATCATGTTTTTGCAGTTACTTAGAGAGGGGTAGGAAAGTTCTCTAATCTGATGTGTATCTATGTGAAATAATAAGGAAATATTTACTGTATGTTAAGCAATCTCTCTATGGAATATACTCTGCTAAATGCTGTAAAGTGTTTTATTTTAGTTAGCACCCACCACAACTTTAGGACTGTTTCCTCTTTATTTTACATGTGAGAAAATTCAGGCTCAGAGAAGTTATGAGAATTGCCCAAGCTTGTATCTTGTATTTCATGTTATTAATAATTGCTAAAGTTTCATATTTTGACATTCTGCTGAGTTTTAAAATATACTTTGGTCCCAAAATTATAAAACACTCTTGTCTTATTTATATTGGTAGTTTTAAGTATATTTTTGGCTGGTTTTCACCTAATATTGGGGAAGAGAAATTCTCTGACCCAGTTTCACCCTTCAATCTTATGACATAAATGTCTCCAACTACTATATTCCTTGCAATTTGGTCTTTATGCATCTCCAAGACCTTATAATTTCCAAGAAATTGGTGTCCTGAACACATATAGGCACATCCATGTTCAATGCAGCACAATTCACTATCACAAAGAGCTGGAAGCAACCTAAGTGCCCATCAACAGATGAATGGATAACCAAACTATGGTACATTCACACAATGGAATACTATGCAACATTAAAGCATAATGAAGAATACATGAATCATCTCATAATGTGAATGAGTTTGGAGAATGTTATGCTGAGTGAAATAAGTTAATCATAGGACAAATATTGTATGAGCCCATTATTGTAAAAAGTCAAGGACAGGTTTACTCAAGGAAGGAAATTCACTTTGTTGGTTACCAGGGAAGGGAGGGAAGGGGAGGTAAAATTTTGGACAAGTTGGGGGTCACATGTTGATTTGGGTGAGGGGAGGGACAATATGGAAAGAGTCTGTGACTGCATGGTGACACTGGGGAAAGGATAACCCCAGAAATGTGCCCAAAAGTTATAGACAACAGGGGCAAATACTATTACATGCACAATACTGCATTACCACTGGCACCAAGGACCAGACTACGAATAAATACAGAGACAGGTGAGAAGAACAGGTGGGGGTAGGTCAATAGGAATATACCCTACACCAAGGATAGATTTAGCTGAAGATAATTTTACAAAGGGACTTGTGCTACAAAATTATCCACATACATTATAGAAGCAACAGAAGACATGGTTACAGTAGCTTAACAGAGAGAACCAAACACCTTGAGAGACAATCACCCAGCCTGCAGGCTTGGGACCATAGTCTCAGGGGACATCGTGCTCAATTGTCACAACATTGTACATAAAAATCTTGTTCTACAACCTACTTTGGTGAGTAGCGACTGGAGCCTTAAAAGCTTTCGAGCGACCATCTAAGATGTAGCTATTGGTCTTCTCTCATCTGGAGGAAAGAAGAGTGAAGAAAATCAAAGGCATCTGGAAACAATTAGTCCAAAGATAAGATGGACCATGAGGATCTCAGCCTTCATGACCCCAAAACCAGAAGAACAAGCTGGTGCCTGGCTACCAATGCCAACCACTTGGAAAGGGCTCAAAAGTGGAGATCCTGGATAGAGGGAGGAAAAATGTGGCACAAAATTCAAAAACACAAAAAATGACAAGAATTACTGGTCAGATAGAGGCTAGTGGAATCCCTGAGACTATGGCCTCAGGTTACCCTTCGGGCCTAGAAATGGGCTCACTTCTAGACATTGGCTCTCAGCTCAGCAATAGGAAGCCCTACATGCAGAACAACTACCCTCGGGAGCTGCACCCACCTACCCTACGGGACTACATCCCTTATATCAATCAGCCACGAGACACAGAGGGGCAGCATTCATGGAGAGGGAAAGCTGGACCGACAGGAACACACAGACAAGAAGGGCGCAGGGAGACGGGAATGCATAGACAAGAAGGGCTCAGGGAGGGGATAGTCACCGGGAGGACAGAGGAGGAGAGTGTTTTATGGTTGGGGTAGTAATCAGGGCTGTGAAATCAAATGTTCATTGACTGTTGAACGTAAAACAAATATGCTTTGTAAATCTGCACCCAAAGCATGCACGCACACACACACACACACAAATGATGTCCTACAATGATGATAAAATGTAAATTTAATCAGGGATAATGCAAGCAATCATATTACAGAATAGAAGATAGAATTGGAATAACTCTATCAACTAGAAAAGGAAGTGTGCTTATAATAGCAATAGTAAAAACAATGTGACAGAGGGGTAAATCAGGTAGCCAGATTATTAAAGCACATAATCCTTTACATAAAATGACTTATAGTACTTATATTTAATGTAAAAATATGTCTGATGTTAATAAATGGAAAGATAATGTAAATATTTACTTGTGTGTATATATATATATATTTTTATTGTTGTTAGGTGTTGTCAAGTTGTCTCCTACTCATAGCTACCCTATGCCCAGCAGAACGAAACACTGCCCAGTCCTGTGGCAGCCTCACTGAAAAAGCCCAGGAAAGAATCTCTTCCTCTCTTTATCTGTTCAACAACTTGTTGACTTGTGAGTGCTAAAAATACCTTTGGTATAACTAAAATGGGAGAATATCAAGCACTTCCTATACAGTTGTTGTTGTTGTTGTTGTTAAGTGCCATCGAGTCATTTCCGACTCATAGCGACCCCATGCACAGCAG
>NW_006921803.1:6028374-6040162 GCF_000298275.1 Orycteropus afer afer
TCCAGGACAGATCTGTTAGTTCTTTTAGCAGTCCACGGTACTTTCAGCATTCTTCGCCAGCACCACAACTCAAAAGCATCAACTTTTCTTCGGTATTCCTTATTCTTTGTCCAGCTCTCACATGCATATGAGGCAATTAAAAATACCATGGCTTATGTCAGGAGCATGTTAGTGCTCAAGGAGACATCTTTGCTCTTCAGCACTTGAAAGAGGTCCTTTGCAGCTTATTTGCCCAGTGCTATACATCCTCTAGTGTCCTGACTGCTGCTTCCATTGGCGTCGATTGTAGAACCAAGCAATGTGAAGTCTTTGACAACTCCAATCTTTCCTCCATTGATCACGATGCTGCTTAAAGGTCCAGTTGTGAGGATTTTGTTTTCTTTATATTTAGATGTAATCCATACCACAGACTGTATTCAATCCTAATGCCATGTTCTTTTTCATATAGTCCAGCTTTTCAGATTATTCGCTCAGCATACAGATTGAATAAGTATGGTGAAAGGATACAACCCTGACACACTCCCTTCTTTAAACCATGCAGTGTTCCCCTTTTCTGTTCGAATGACAGCCTCCTGGTCTATGTACAGGTCTCTCATGAGTACAATTAAATATTCTGGAATTCCCATTCTTCTCATTGTTACCCATAATTTGTTATGATCCACAAATCAAATGCTTTTGCATAGTCAATAAAACACAAGTGAACATCTTTCTGGTATTCTTTGAGTCAAGATCCATTTGACATCAGTAATGATATCCCTCATTCCACGTCCTCCTCTGAATCCAGCTTGCATTTCTGGAAGTTCTCTGTCAATATACTGCTGCAACCGTTTTTGAATTATCTTCAGTAAGATTTTACTTGCATGCAATATTAATGATATTGTTCGATAATTTCCACATTCTGTTGGATCACCTTTCTTTGGAATGGATACAGATATGGACCTCTTCCAGACAGTTGGCCAGGTAGCTGTCTTCCAGATCTCTTGGCATAGCTGAGTGAGTACCTCCACCGGGACATCCGTTTGTTCAAACATCTCAATGCGTATTCTGTCAATTGCTGGAACCTTGTTCTTTGCCACGTCCTTTAGTGCAGCTTCGACTTCTTCCTTCAATACCATTGGTTCTTGAACATATGCCACCTCCTAAAATGGATGAACATCAACTAGGTCTTTTTGGTATAGTGACTCTGTATGTTTCCTCCATCTTCTTTTGATGTTTCCTGCATCATTCAATATTTTGCCCATAGAATCTTTCAGTATTGCAACTCGAGGCTTAATTTTTTTCCTCAGTTCTTTCAGCTTGAGAAATGCCAAGTGTGTCCTTCCCTTTAGGTTTTCTAACTCCAGGTCTTTGCACCCTTCATTGTAGTAATTGGCTTTGTCTGCTCAAGCTGCTCTTTGAAATCTTTGGTTCAGCTATTTTATCTTGTCATTTCTTCCATTTGCTTTAGCTACTCTCCACTTAAGTGCAAGTTTCAGAGTCTCTTCTGACATTTGTTTTCATCCTTTCTTCCTTTCCTTTTTAATGACTCATGCTTTCTTCATGGATGATGTTCTTGATGTCATCCCATAATTCATGTGGTTGTCAGACATTGGTGTTCAATGCATCAAATCTATTCTTTAGATGATCTCTAAATTTAGGAGGTATATATATTCAAGGTCATATTTTGGCTGGACTAGTTTTAGTTGTCTTCAATTTCAGGTTGAGCTTGCATATGAGCAGTTGATGGTCTGTTCCACAATCAGCTCCTGGCCTTATTATGGCTGAATATATTGACCTTTACATCACCCCTTGCCAGAGATGTAGTCAGTCTGATCCCTGTGTACTCTATCTGGTGAATTCCATGTGTATAACTGCCGTTTGTGTAGTTAAAAAAGGGTATTTGCAATTAATAAGTCCTTGGTCTTGCAAAATTCTATCACATGCTCTCCAATGTTATTTCTGTCACCAAGGCCACATTTTCCAACTACCAGTGATTCTTCTTTGTTTTCAACTTTTGCAGTTTCAACTTTTCGAGTCACCAGTGATAATTAGAAGCTCTGGTAGCATAGTGCCTAAGGCACTTGACTGCTAACCAGGAGGCAGGCGGTTCAAACCCACCAGCCAGTCCTCGGAAGGAAGGTTGGGCAATCCTACTTCCGTAGTGATAACTGCCTCAGAAACCCAAGGAGGGGTCGCTAGGAGTCGGGGCCAACTCGATGGCAAATAACAACGACAACAGTGATAATTAACACATCTTGATTGCATGTTCAGTCAATTTCAGACTAGAAGTTGATAAAAATTTTCAATTTCCCCTTCTTTGGCTTTGGTGGTTGGTGGTTAAATTTGAATAATAGTAACATTAACTGGTCTTCCTTGTAGACGTATGGATATTGTCCTATCACTGACAGCATTGTACTTTAGGACAGATCTTGAAACATCCTTTGTGATGATAAATGCCATGCCATCCTCTTCAAATTGTGATTCCCGGCATAGCAGATCATATGGTTATCTGATTCAAAATGGTCAAAACCAGTCCACTTCAGCTCACTAATGCCTAGGATACCAATGTTTATGTATTCCATTTCATTTTTGGAAACTTCCAAAAGCATTAGCCAGGCTAGTCATGGAATGAAGGACAAGAATGGGTCCTGGGCCCACTGTGGGATTAGGAAAGGAGGACAGAAAACCTGGAGCTGGAGTAGAGGGATGGAGAAAAGGCACCACGTACGCAGGTGAGGTGCTGGGAGACAAAGAGTACCAGATCCCTAACAGATCAGGCTGGGCTTGCAAGGAGATGGCCATTCCCATGTCCAGGGACACTGAGTTCAGGCCCCTGAATACTTGGGCTGCATGAGAGCACAAGGGAAGAAGGGGCCCTGAGAAGGTCAGAGGCAGACATCTGTTTCCAGAAAGAGGGATGGGTTCTGCCAACGGCCTCCCTTCCCAGGCTTATCCCTCTGCTTCGCCATAACTTGTCTGAGTCCATGGCCAGGCAAGGAGCATGCTAGGGGCTTTCCAGAATGTACTACTTCCAAGGTGAAGACTGTCCAGAGGCCACAGGGGCAGGATCCCAGGCAAACCGCCTGACCTGCGGGAAGCAAAGCAGATCTTTACAATAAATACTGCTGGCAGCTGGGTTACATGTGGTGGGGGGGAGGGGATAAAGAGAGAAGCCAGACCAGAATCTCATGTGCAGTCAATAACACAGACACACATGGACATAAAGAGAAAGATTCAGACTCAAAGATGACATACAAAATACTAGAGTAGACAGAAACACGTCCAGAAAACCACCTGCACAGACACGGGACCAAACTGAGTCAGACGTGCTCAAGCAGACACAGGCACAAACACACACGCACATACAAAGGAAGACTTACACAACAGACACATCCCATCTTGCAGACTCGCAAACCCAAATACAGCCCAAACCCATCCTTCAAAGCCCCTTTCCTCCGTAATGCCTCCTAGGCCAACTCAGACCAGCTTTGTGCCTCTTGCCTCCACACTCTGGTTGTAATTTCTGTCCCACTGCCTGTCCTTTCATAGGGACAATCTTGGATTCCCCTCAACAACTTGGCTGTGCGCTCCTTCAAGAATGACAAGGGTGGCAGTGAGTCTACTGCCCTCGTCAGCAGTCTCACCCTTCACCTCCACACCCATTTACACACACACACACACACAAATAAACTCAATGCCATCGAGTCAGATTCGACTTAGAGCAACCCCTCCCTGGATTTCCAAGGTGGTATCACTATGGAAGTAGATTGCCCAGTCTTACTGCTGGCTCCATCCCTTTAGGGTCTTGGTCCCTAGCCTCTTCAACACACTAAGGGAAGACCAGACCAGACAGACACATCCTGCTGTGGTCACCCGGGAAACCATGAAGATGCAGGTCCTGGTTCTCCAGGAGGGAGGCTGAGATACATAGCTGACTACATGCAAGGTGCCAGCCCATATTTAATTTCATTTCTTCAGAGTTTACTTTTATTTTTGCAGTGTTTCCTCCTCTTCCCTCCCAGCCCTGGGAACCAACAAAGAAAGTTTCCTTCCATATGTAAACCTTTCCTTGAATTTTTACAGTAATGAACTAATACAATATTTGCCCTTCTTTGAATGACTTATTTCACTGAGCATAATATCCTCCAAATTCATTCACATTAGGTGGTGTTTTGCAGATTCTACATTATTCTTTAGTGTTGCATAGTATTGCATTGTGTGTATGTACCGTACTTTGATTATCCATTCTTCTGCTGATTAGCCTATATTTCAATATTAAACACAATCCCACCCTTTCAACCCTAACCCCAACTCCAACCTATTACTAGAGACAACTCTAAACCAAGCAGTGCTTTTGACTGCAACCCTTGGAACAACCGTACCTCAGGAAGGCAAGAAATGAATTCTGCCAAAAACTTAAGGACCGTGGAAGTGGATTTTTCCATAGGCAAGCCTTCAGATGAGAACACAGCCTAGCCAATGCCTTGATTGAAGCCTTCTAAGACAATAAGTAAAGTGCCAAGCTAAGTCCTCAGAAGAACTGATGCATCTGAATTATGGTAGTAGTGAAGAATATTGAATATACCACGGACTGCCAGAAGAATAAGCAAATCTGTCTTGGAAGAAGTACAGCCAGAATGCTTCTTAGAAGTGAGGATGGTGAGACTTCATCTCATGTACTTTGGACATGTTATCAAAAGGGACCAGTCCCTAGAAAAGCACATCACGCTTGGTAAAGTAGAGGGTCAGTGGAAAAAAAGAGGAAGAACCTCACCGAGATGGAGTGACACAGTCCCTGCTCAAAAGTGGGCTCAAACATGGCAACGGTTTTGCAGATTATGCAGGACCTGGCAGTGTTTTGTTCTGTTGTACACGGGGCCATATGAGCTGACTCGATCGCCCCTGACAATAAGATAAGCCATGCTTGTACTCTCAACCCACAGAAACTATGGTTTAATATGTGTGTGTGTTGCTTTAAGTCACTAAGTTTATGGTACTTTGTTATGAGGTAACGTACCTGCTATCCAGATGGAACAAAGCAAGTCTCTCGTTCATACAATAGTGCTAATCCACTGTTGTAGCCACGAGGGGAAGGAAGGACTAGCCTCATGTGTTTGTCAGGCAGCAAGGCATATATGGGCAGTCTGGAATGTGTGCATGTCCAAGGCAAACTCATTCTCTCAATCACTTGCTTAAAGTGCACTGAGGTTATTTACAAGGGCAACTGTAGAACAAGACAGACTAGAACTGCCCCTAGGGTTCCCAAGGCCATAAATCTTTACAAAAGCAGATTGCTTCATATTTCTCCCTCAGAGCACCTGCCGGGTTCAAACCACTGACTTTGTGGGTTTAGCAACTGAATGCTTTAACTACTAAGCCATCAGAGCTCTTTCCCAGGCAGTAATAAAACCTGGAAAAGGGGAACAATCAAAATCAGTAGGTTTAAGGGAAGCAAAGGGAGTCTGCAGATTTTCTCTGAGCTCAGGAGGGAGGAACAACCTAAGTAGTTCCCACTGTCTTATAAAGGAGCTCTGGTAGTACAGTGCCCAGGGCATCTGATTACAAACCAGAAGGTTGGCAGTTCAAACCCACCAGCCATTCCATGGAAGGAAGATGGGGTAATCTACTTTTGTCAAGATTTACTGGCTCAGAAACCCAATGGGGGTCACTATGAGTCAGAATCAACTCTAGCAGTGGGTTTGGTTTCTGGTTTAAGTCTTACCAAGAGCAATTGTTCAACACATCTCTGTAAATAAATGCTGAAAGATGACTGGAGAAAACAAAGGGTTGACTGGAGATCACAGTGCCAGGATCCCTTCTCTAGCTGGAACGAGGATCATCAGACCAAATCTTCAGAACCTGGTTCTAGAAGCTATGTGGTCACCAGCTCATCATAGCCACTCTGCTTCTGCAGAGGTGGAGGCTAAAGAGTGAGTCAGGGCTAGCAGGGATGATACTAGATAACTCATACTATGGGTGTGGGTAGCTACAGGTGATTTCTCTGACACACGGAGAGCTGCCACATTTTGGGATTTAGCCAGTTTCCACAACCACAATGATAAAAAGAGACCAACATGACCAAAGTCAACAGTCCTTGCATTTATGCTATGTCCTATGGCACTGTGTCCTGGCCCACAGGAAAGCAGCTGGCCTAAAGGCACTAACCAAAATCTTGAAAATGTATCTCCCCTGTCTGTTCTGGATTTGATCTGGAAGGATGTAGAACAAGCAGCACTTGTATACAAGAGTAAGCATTTGTAAGGCAGCAGACAATTGGCTTTTAGAAGCATATGCCTCAGGAATAGCAACTTCATCTAATGTAGGTGGCCTAAGGGCTTCAGAAAATCAGCAGAACTTGAGTCTCTACAAAATTCAGCTACACATGCAGACACGCTGAGTGCATGTGTGGATGACTCAAGTCAAATGAAGCTAGAAGTGTGTGTCCACTCAAAGGTTATGAACAAAAGTGATTTTGCAGAGTAATGGTAGGGGGGCTAAGAATGTAGATGCCAGAAGAGGGAAAACAATCATTGAGTTTCAGTGTCCTCTGTGAAAAGGCATAAAAACCAAAAAAACAAACCTGATGCCACAGAGTCAATTTCAACTCACAGCATTGACTTCATATACAAAAAGCAAAACACAACGCACTGCCGTCAAGTTGGATCTGACTCATAGCAACCCCTCCTTGGGTTTCCGAGGCGGTATCACTATGGAAGTAGCTTGCCCAACCTTCCTTCTGAGGTGTAGCTGGTGGGTTTGAACCACCAGCCTTCTGGTTAGCTGTCAAATGCTTTAGGCATTACACCACCAGAGTTCCCAACTTCATATACAACCAGTCTACAATTAAGAGACATAAGGGAAAACTGCAGCTTTATGGTGCACTTACAGGAGTAATGTATATTATAAGAAGCTCTGGTGGTGTAGTGAGTAAGGCATTTGGCTGCTGACCAGAAGGTCAGCAGTTCAAATGCACTAGCTGCTCTGCAGAAGAAAGATAAGGCAGTCTGCTTCTGTAAAGATTGACAGTCTTGGAAACCCAGTGGGGACTACTGTGACTCAGAAGCAAGTTGATGGCAGTGGGCTTGGAACATACATTATGGAGCCCCTGGGTGGCTCAAATGGTTCCTTTCTCAGAAGAGCAAAAAACACTCCTACTTATTTAGCATAGTGCTTGGCAAGTTAGTTGTGTTGTTTGGGGCCCGTGAGTTAGCTCTGACTAACACAACAGCCCTGTGTATGACAGAATAAAACATTGCCCAGTCCTGCACCATTCTCACAATCCTTGCTTGGCTTTAGCCCATCATGGCAGCCACTGAGTCAATCCATTTCATTGAGGGTCTTCCTCTTCTTCACTGACCCTCTTTTATCAAGCATGAGATTCCTCTCCAAGGACTGGTCCCTTCTAACAACATGACCAAAGTAGGTGAGATGAAGTCTGGCCATTCTTGCTTCCAAGGAGCATTCTGGCTACACTTCTTCCAGGCCAGATCTGTTCATTCTTCTGGCAGTCCATGGCATTTTCAGTATTCTTTGCCAACACCACAACGCACAAGCATCAACTTTTCTTCGGTCTCCCTTTTTTAGGAAGTTGGTTGTTGTTGTTGTTAGGTACCTTCGAGTCGGTTCTGACTCACAGTGACCCTACATACAACAGAACAAAACACTGCCCAGTCTTATGCCACCCTCACAATACTTGCTATACCTGAGCCCATTGTTGCAGCCACTGTGGTCAATCCATCTCATTGGGGGGTCTTCCCCTTTTTCTCTGACACTCCACTTAACCAAGCATGATATCTTTCTCCAGGGAATGGCCCCTTCTGAACACATGACCAAAATAGGTGAGATGAAGTCTGGCCCTTTTAGCTTCCAAGGAGTATTCTGGCTGTAGTTCTTCCAGGACAGATTTGCTTGTTCTTCTGGCAGTCCATGGTACTTTCAGTATTCTTCTCAACACCACAATTCAAAAGCATCAACTCTTCTTCGGTCTTCCTTGTTCATCGTCCAGCTTTCATCACTTGTCTGTCATACAGTGGTGGTTTGTGTGTTGCTGTGAGGCTGGAGGTTATGCCACCGGTATTTCAAATACCTGCAGGGTCACCCATGGTAGATAGGTTTCAGCAGAGCTTTCAGGCTAAGACAGACATGGAAGAAGAAAGGGGTCATCCACTTCTCAAAGAACTGGCCAGTGAAAACCTTATGACTAGTAAGTAGTGAAACCCTGTCTGATGTATTACTGGAAAACATGATGAATAGTCAAGTTGGTAGCAGCTTGGTAAATGTGGGTCTCTGAAGGGATTGCAGAGTAGAGGACTACTGGTAGTGATGTGCTTAAAGCACTGGGCTTCTAGGCAGAAGGCCAGTGGTTTGAACCTACCAGCTCCTCTGCAGGAGAAAGATCAGGCAGTCTGCTTCTGTACAAAGTGACAGCCTTGGAAACCCTATGATACAATTCTACTGTCCTATAGAGTCGCTTGAGTCAGAATTGACTTGAGGCAATGCATTTTGGTTTGGAAGGGATTACTGTAAAGGGAACAAGGGGATGGAAGGGGAAGTTGTAATGGGAAAAATAATCCTTATCTCCAGCTGGACACTGATGGTCTTGGTTTCTTGGTCCAAAGCTTGTAAGCCAATTTCTGTCAGAACGTGGCCATTAAGAATGAAGTGTGGAGTGGAGTGACATTCCTATTTGAAATGAGCAAATCAACCTGAGAAGTGGGGAGAGCAGAAACCCAGCAGTTCTGTGAGGCCAGACATGAGAGAAAAAATAGTCTGTAGCTGAAGAGAAAGCAAACTATTTGCATAAATAAGATCCAATTAGGAGCAGATTACTGGGGGAAAAAATGTGAGGAGTGCAGGCAATGGGCCAAGGGAGGTCCTCTTATTTATGTTTGGGTGGGGTGGAAAATGTACAAACAGCCATACCTGTTTTATTATGCCTCACTTACTGAGCTTCACAGATACTGCACTTCTTACAGTTGAAGGTGCTTTTTTTCCTTTTAAAAAATTTGTTTATTTTTAAAATAAAGGGAATAATATACCTGGCTTTGGTGTTGAAACATCCCTTCATGAAAATTTATGATCCTGAAATGAAGATCAGGGTGAAAACAAGAAATCACCTGTTTTCCATTACTGGCTAATTTAGCCACAGGGAAGGACATTCAACTATCTTCCCTAAATGTTTTTTTTTTTTTTTTTTTTTTCCCCTTAGTTGCAAGGATACATATATCTATATATGCCCTAGGGAGCTCTGGTGGCGTAGTACCTAAGGCACTTGACTGCTAACCAGAAGGCTGGTGGTTCAAACCCACCAGCCACTCCTCGGAAGGAAGGTCCAGCAATCTACTTAAGTAGTGATACTGCCTCGGAAACTGAAGGAGGGGTCGCTATGAGTCGGGGCCAACTCGAGGACACATAACAGCAACAACATATATGCCCCAAGCCCCCTAGAGCCAGGAAAGGGAGGGACCAAGAGCGGCCAGGGACCACACAGTGGCAGGTTTCAGATAGGAATTAGGTAATAAGAGGGTGCAGAGGTTTCCAACAGCTAAGGGAGACAAACTTGTCTGTCAGTTTGTTTCTGCATTCCTGTGAGGCTTGTACGTTGCTGTGAGGCTTAAGACCGTGCCACTGGTGTTTCAGACACCAGCAGAGTTGCACATGGTGCAAAGGTTTCAACACAGCTTACAGACTAAGACAGACTAGGAAGAAGGAGGAGGCCATCCACTTCTCAAAAATTTGCCAGGGAAAACCTTACGAATAGCACAGAAACTCTGTCTGATACGTTACTAGGCAACTTTATGAACAGCTTAGAAACACTGTCTAACACAGTGCAGGAACACTAGCCCCTTGGGTTGGAAGTCACTCAAAATAGGACTTGGAAAGACCTGCCTCATTAGAGTAGAACCAACCTTAATGATTTGCTGGGGTGAGATGATAACTCATCATTGGTCTGAACTGCATGTCTCTAATTGGCTAATGGCCAGAAGACTGTCCGTTTCTTCTAGGTTTTCAAATTTGTTAGAGTACATTTCCTCATAGTATCCTGCTATTATCCTTTTATTTTGATTGGTTCGGTTGTGACATCACCCATTTCAATTCTTATTCATGTTATTTGCACATCCGCTTTCTTTTCCTTTATTAAATTTGCCAGTGATTTGTCAATTTCATTAATCTTTTCACTTCATCAGAGAAGACATTCATGGTGCCAACAAACACATGAAGAAATGATTGTGATCATTAGCCATTCTAAAAACCAAACTCACTGCCGTTGAGTCGCATCCGACTCATAGTGACCCCTCCTTGGGTTTCTGAGGTGGCATCACTATGGAAGAAGATTGCCCTATCTTCCTTCCGAGGAGTGGTTGGTGGGTTTGAAGCACCAGCTTTCTGGCCATTAGCCATTAGAGAACAATCTACACTAATTATCCTATTTACCTAGAGGGAAGGAGGGGACCAAAGAAAAAATATACAGTTAATCATTGTGGTTAATATCCACTCTAACCGCAGATGTTAGTTTGCTACATTTCGGCAGTTTTTTCTGCAAAAAAGGCTTCTCTGGTCCTTCAATAACCTCTGTCACTCCACATCTGCTCAATCCAGCTTGAATTTCTGGCAGTTCCCTGTTGATGTACTGCTGCAAGTGTTTTTGCATTATTTGGAGCAAAATTTTACTTGCATGTAATATGAATTATATTCTTCTGTAATTTCTGCATTCCGTTGGATCACTTTTCTTTGGGACAGGCACAAATGTAGATCTCTTCTACTTAGGTGGACAGGTACTTGTCTTCCAAATTTCTTGACATAGCGAGTAAGTGCTTTCAGTATTGCATCTGTTTGCTGAAACATCTCATTTGGTACACTGTCAGTTCCTGGAGGCTTGTTTTTTGCCAATGCCTTGGAAAATACCTCGACTAAAAAATTAGTCATTGTTTACCAGAAATTTAAATTTCAGTGGACTTCCTCTGTTTATATGGCAACCCTTCCAGGGCACTCTGCTGAGTGAGTACAGGAATACTCCATTTTATTATGCTTTGCAGATACTGCCATTTTTACAAATCGAAGGTCTGTGGCAACTCCAAGTTGAGCAAATCTATTGGCATCAGTTTGTGTGATGTCACCATGTCTCCTTATGTGTGGTATCACTATGTTTCCATGTCACATTCTGGTAATTCTCACAATATTTCACTTTTTCATAATGCTGCTCCACACTTAAGAGCCTTCATGCTCCCCATCCAGAGCAAAGAAGAGTAAAGAAAATCAAATATCCAAAGAAACAGTCCAAAGGATTAATGGACCAGGTGAACCCCAGGCTCCATGCACTGAGACCAGCACTAGATATGTCCCAAGGAAAATTACCACAAAGTTATAGTAGTGAAGAAAGGAGATTTTTATTTGGCATATGTAGTAAAGGAAAACAAAGGTGCAAAACAGACAACCACGTCATCAGACAATGTCTACTGAGCCCGAGGAGTATTACAAACCAGCAGGATATATTACACATTACAAATCAATTAACAAATCAATGAAAGCCTCAACTTCCATACATGTTTCTTTCAATTAATCAATGGTACAGAGTTTCAGTAATAGTCAGGAAGGTCTTCACTGGTCCCTTAGCCCCAAACAAGAACAAGATGAGTACTGTTGTTGTTGTTGGCCGTCGAGTCGGCCCCAACTCATAGTGACCCCTCCTTGGGTTTCCGAGGCAGTATCACTACCGAAGTAGGATTGCCCAACCTTCCTTCCGAGGAGTGGCTGGTGGGTTTGAACCGCCAGCCTTCTGGTGAGCAGTCAAGTGCCTTAGGCACTATGC
>NW_006921803.1:6040342-6041803 GCF_000298275.1 Orycteropus afer afer
GAAGGAAGGTTGGGCAATCCTACTTCCGTAGTGATACTGCCTCGGAAACCCAAGGAGGGGTCACTATGAGTCAGGTCTGACTCGACGGCACATAACAACAACAACAACATGGCCTTTCCCTGGGCTTTCCTGGAATGATCATAGCCACATAGGTGAGTCAAGGTCAGAAACACTGGGGAAGTAAGAGAACTTAATGTTTTCGTTGTTATATGCCATGAGTTGGACCCCTCTTTGGGTCTCCAAGGCGGTATCTCTATGGAAGTAGATTGCCCAACCTTGAACCACCAGCCTCCTGGTTAGCACTCAAGTGCCTTAGGCACTATGCTATAAGAACTCAAAATAGCATCTGCAAAGGTCAAGACAGCATAGGCCCTTAGCCTGCTGCAAAGCAAATACCTTTAGATTTGGGGCTCAAACGCAGATGGTGACCTACTGCCACCGTTGACCACTCAAAAAGGGAACACAACAGGAGGTCCCAGATACAGTGGGAGAAAAACGTGGAACAACACTCAAAATTGTAAAAAAGAGGAGGCTTACTGGTCTGATAGACCTTAGACACCCAGAACTATGGCCCTTAGACACCTTAAGGCCTGAAACTGAACTCACCTCTAGGGCTCAGCTTTCAGACAAACGGTAGACAGGCCTATAAGGTGAACAGTAACACCAAGGAGGCTAGAACAATCAACTTTAGGAGATGTAACGGGCAGCATGTGTCCAGGAATACAGCTCAGAAGGCAGGAAGGGACAGGAAAACGGAGGAGGGGAAATGGCGAACACAGGGAAGAAGTGGGAAGAGAGATGTTACATTGTGGGGACGGCAATGAATGTCACAAAGTCTGTATGAACTGCCAAATGGAAAGCCACTTTGATTTGTAAATGGTCACCCAAATCACAATATATATATACATGCATACACCTATGCATATATACATAAGGACTGCAGTATGGTGTAAACACAGTTTTTGTATGACAAAAAATTCACGTGGCTCGTTTTATTGTGAAATTAGCTCGACTGCGGTGGTCTGGATGTAACCTGCAAAATTTCTGAGGTACACTCTGATGGCCACCAGACAGAGGACACGCCCTTGGCCAGGTCAAGTGGGCACTGAGACAGACTACCCAGAGAGTTGAGAACTGGGGTCCCATTGGGGCCAATGCAGAGAGCGCCGCGGGAAGGCTCCGTCCACACAAGGCTGCTCCGTGGGGGCGTCTCCCCACAACCCCTCAGGAACTCTCTCGAGGGGCCCCAGGCAGCAGACACTCAGGCTTGTTGCCCCACACAGGGGCCACCTTGGGGGCGGCTCCCCGACAAACATCTCAGAGTTCCCCGGAGGCCGCCCACAGCCGCCCCTCTCTGGGGTGCCCACCAACCCCGTCCCGCTTACCGGACCATTCGGGTGCGGGACGCGGGCCTGGGACTGGCGGGTTCTCCAGCGCGGGCTCCGCGCCGCCCTCGGGCGC
>NW_006921803.1:6042157-6055674 GCF_000298275.1 Orycteropus afer afer
GTGGGTGTCCCCCGCCCGCTCCTGGCACTGTGGCGCGGGCGCTGCGCCGGCCCGGCCGCCTGCGGCAAGGTATGTGTGGGTCGAACGGGTGGCTCTGAAGAGGCGCTGCGGAGGGCTGCGGACGCTCCCATCTCCTGGTGGCGCCAGAGCCCGGGCGGCGTCGGGGTGGGGCCTGCCGCTGGCCTCTGCCTGGGAGCCAGAATGACTCTCAGTATCGTAAGAGGAGGACTCCGCAGAACCAAAATGGGCTCTTCTGGCGGGAAAAAATTGCTCCCAGAGACAAAGGTGGTTTCTAGAGAGCGAGGCTTTAATGAAACACAGCATGAGGCTGTACAGTGGGACACTGCCAACGTTTCCCAGTTGGTTTACAGCAGTTAGAGGGGACACGGGAAGAAAGCTGTACAATTGTCAAGTCACGTGTGTGGGATTCCTAGCTTTTGATGTCTGCTCCTCTGGATTGATCCAGGCATCAGCTTACCTACCTATAGATCAGAAGGGACCCTGTCCAAGTCTCCTGTGTTGAGACCTTCACTAAAAAAACCGAACTCACTGCTTTCTAGTGGGTCCGACTCACAGTGACCCCTCCTTGGGTTTCCAAGGTGGTATCTCTATGGAAGTAGATCGCCCCATCTTCCTTCCTAGGAGTGGCTGGTGGGTTTGAACTACCAGCCTTCTGCTTGGCAGTCAGGTGCCTTAGGCACTGTGCCCCCAGAAGTTGACACCACGTCCTGAGGGGGTCAGCCTTGCAGGTCTTACATATTGCAGTTTCTTACATCTGTCCCTACCTCACTATCAGTATGGGTAAGGTAATTTATGAGGCAGTGTGGCCCGGCAGCTTCTAAAAGGTGGACTCTCCCTACCTCATCAGGGGCCCTGGTCTGGGCTCTCCTTGCCTCGGGCCTTGCTGCTCACTCAGCGTTCCAGAGCCAGGTTCTGGCTTTGGTCACTCACTCGCCTTTGAGGTATCCCACCAGTCTCTGGAGTCCAAGAGTGCTATTTTCTGACAATATTGGTCTTCCATCTCTAGCAAAAAAGCTCTATCCTAATGTAACCCATTTTTTGTACATCAAACTAGATATTTTGGAGGAAGTGAGAGTAGCAAAAAAGAATATCAAGCCTTAAGCCCGTAAGAAGGAGCTCTAGTGGCATAGTGCCTAAGGCACCTGAGTGCTAACCAGACAGCTGGCGGTTCAAATCCACTAGCCACTCCTCAGAAGGAAGGTTGGGCAATGTACTTCTGAAGTAATACCACCTTGGGAACCCAAGAAGGGGTGGCTATAAGTCGGGTCCTACTTGATGGCAGATAACAACAACAACAAGCCTCTAAGAATTCATTATAAAGCAATCAAGTGAAGGCATGCAAATGATATGCTGAGGACCTTTTTTTTATTATTATTGTAGTTATATTTTTATAATTTACTCGCATTTTTAATATACCTAGTGTTCCAAGATGAATTTAACTCTATCACAAATACAGTTCATTTCATCATGTGGGAGCTGCAAAGAGGAACTCGTTTTGTGCTTGCTTTTGTGAAATATAAGGCAGGTAAGTATAATACTGTATAGTACTATCACATTTGAACACTTAGAGTCAAGTACAAGACACTTAGGTGTATCAAGTAACTTAAACTTACAACATGGCTATAAAGTACCATACTTTTCTTGCCTACAGATGTAGAAACTGAGGCACAGAGAAGTTGAACAACCTGCCTATTACAATCACGTACCTAATAAGTGGAACCTAGGAATTCTGACTCCAGAACCAATACGCCTAACCATTCGTTGTACTGTGCTGCCTCAACAGTCACCTTAAGTAACTGCAGGTATGTGCAGAAATATCCCAGGTAAATATGTTTTTTGAGGGCCCTGACTGTATACAATTTGCTTAAAATATGTATTACAAAATTAATGGACCCATGTCATTGTTAGGTGCCATCAAGTCTAGTCCGACTCTTAACGACCCTTTGTAAAACAGAACCAAACACTGATTGGTCCTGTGCCATTCTCACAGTTTTTTCTATGCTTGAGCCCATTGGTGCAGCCAGTGTGTCAATCCATCTCATTGAGGGTGTTTCTCTTTTTTGCTGACCTTCTACTTTACCCAGTACGATGTCTTTTCCAGGGGCTGCACCCTCCTGATAACATGACCAAAATACGTGAGACAAAGTCTCACCGTCCTCACTTCTAGGAGCATTCTGGCTATACTTCTGGCTGTACTTCTTCCAAGACAAATTTGTTCCTTCTGGTGTATTCAACATTCTTCACCAACACCACAGTTCAAATGCATCAATTCTTCTTCAGTCTTCCTTATGTGTTGTCCAACTTTCACATGCATATGAGGCAATTGAAAATATCATGGCTTGGGTCTGGCAAATGTTAGTCTTCAAAGTGTCGTCTCTGCTTTTAAACACTTTAAAGAGGTCTTTTGCAGCAGATTTACCCAATGCAAGAAGTCATTAGATTTCTTGACTGCTGCTTCCATAGGTGTTGATTATGGGTCTAAGTAAAACGAAATCCTTGACAATTTCAGTCTCTTCTCCATTTATCATGACGTTGCTTATTGGTCCACTTATGAGGATTTTTGTTTTCTTTATGTTGAGATGTAAACCATACTGAAGACTGTAGTCTTTGATCTTTTATCTGTAAATTCTTCAAGTCCCCTTTACCTTCAGCAAGTAAGGCTGTGTCATCTCCATATTGCAGGTTATTAATGAGTATATAGTTGAGTGGTTTTTAGTATATTAGAGATTTATGCTACTATCATCATAATCTTGTTGTTGTTGTTAGGTGCCACCGAGTCGTTTCCACTTCATAGCGACCACAGGCACAGCAGAACGAAACACTGCCCGATCCCATGCCAGCTCCATGATCCCTGCTATACTTGAGCCCATCCTCTTAGAACATTCTTATTATCCCCCAAAGATGCCTTGTACGCATAAGCAGGACGTTGTCATCACTCCAGAAAGAAACCCTGTACCCCTTAGCTATCGTCCCCTACCTCCCACATATCCAGGCCCTAAGAAATCAGTAGTCTACTCTCTATAGATTTCATATAAATGGATCATACAAAAGTAGTCCTTTGTGACTGACTCTTTTCATTTGGCATGTTTTCAAGGTTCATCTGTGATGTAGCATATAGCACTGTTTCATTTTTTATTGCTGAACAACATTTCATTGTATGGATATATAAAATTTTACTTACCTGCTCATCACTTGAGGGACACTTAAGTTGTTCCATTTTTGGCTATTATGAATACTGTTTGAACATTTGTTTACAAGTTTTTGTGTGAACGTAAGTTTTCATTTCTTTTCAGTATACACCTAGTAGGGGAATGACTGGGTCATTTGGTAACTCTATATTTGGCCATTTGACAAACTGACAGACTATTTTCTGAAGCACCTGTACCATTTTACATGTTCCAATTTCTCTACATCCTTGCCCACAGTTGTTATATTACGTCTTAGGCTGGGTTCTCTAGAGAAGCAAAACCAGTGAAGACATCTATATCTATATCTATATCTATCTATATCTATCTATCTATCTATCTATCTATCTTTCTATCTATCTATCTATCTATCTATCTATCTATCTATCTAGAGAGAGAGAGAGAGCGTGTGCATGGGGGGGAATTATCTCAAAGAAATGACTCACTTAGTTGTGGAGGGTGCCAAGTCCCAAGTCCATAGGTCAGATATCAAGCTGGAGGTTTCTCCTGACTCATGTTGCTACAGGGGCTGATGAACCCAAATAGGCAGGTAACATAGCAGGCTGCTGGCTTTGGAGACTGACAAATCCAAGAGCAACAGGAAAGATGGCAGGGTCTTGGCTCACAGGCTGCAAAGGCAACACTCCCAGAATCAGAAGGCAATACGGCAGGCCACGTTCAAGTCCGATGATGATGAGCCAGATGCAGGATCCAGAATAAGCAAAAAAGCCAGCGGTCTTTATAGGACATCCGGATATATTGGAAGCAGGATCATAAGTAATGATATAATCAGTATCAAATAAATGGTAGTAGGGAACTATGAGGCAAAAAGATCTGTGTGCGTCCAGAGCAAAGAGGAATGAAGAAAACCAAAATTCATGGAAACAATTAGTCCTAGCAACTGGTACACCATCCGATCTGCAGTGTATACACTAGATGGTGCCCGGCTACCACTGTCATCCACTTGGAAGGGGATCTATGTAGGAGATCCTTGATAGAGAGGGAGAACAATGTGGAACAAAACTCAAAATCATTTGGAGGGTAAAAAAAAGGGGAGGGGACTGAGTTTGCTGGTCCAATAGAGCCTGGTGAAACCACTGAGACTATGTCCCCTAGCTGCCCTTCAGATCTGGAATAGAACCCACACCTGTGGTTTTCAGCCAAACAAAATACAGACATACGAGTTAAACATTTACCTCAAGTAGATACACTCCTTGGAGAGAACAATCATGGAGAAAGAAGGACTGCTTATGGACAGGGAGACAGCTCAGGGGGCAGGAGTGTATGGAGGGATAGACACTGGGAAGAGGTAACTATGGGGAGGAAGTGGGAGGGGAGCTGTTGCATTGTGGTAAACTGTGGTCAATGACATGAGACAATATGTGAACTGCTGTATGGAAAGTGAATTTGCTCTGCAAATCGTCACCAAAATCACACACACACACACACACACACAAGATCAAGGTGTTCCATGATAAGTAAGTTCTGAAGGGTCATGGCCATGTAAGTAATAACAGTAGTATCTTTTTCTCAAGGTAGGAAATGTGAAATTAGCCAGGAATGGTATATTTGACAACAAACTCAGGAACAAACTCAGGAAGAGATAATACTTATATTTGAAAAGGAAAAGATAATGCCTAGACTTTGCCACCATCTTTATGTGCACTGACATAACAATAAATATATAAGACCACTTCTCTACTTAATATCCTAAATCTTCATTAGAACATCATTCCTCATATGGGCCCATCAAGGACATCATACATGAAGAAAGTAAAAGGTCATTAAAGAGAAAGGAAAGAAAGCAAGACCAATATGAATGTCAAGGAGACTCTGAAACTTGCTCTTGAATGGACAGGAGCTAAAACAAATGGGAGAAATGATGATGTAAAAGAGCTGAATGGAAGATTTTGAAGGGCAGTTCAAGAAGACAAAGTGTTATAATGAAATGTGAAAAGATCTAGAGTTATGCAAGTAACTCAGGGAAGAACACATTTGGCATTTCTCAAGCCGAAAGAACTGAACAAACAATTAAAGCCTCCAACTGTAATGGTTCCATGGACAAAAATTTGGATGACACAGGAACCATCAAATGAAGATGGAAAGAATGCACTGAGTCACTGAACCAAAAAGAATTGGTCAGTGTTTAAGCATTTCAAGAGTTAGCATGTGATCAAGAATCGATGGTATTGAAGGAAGAAGTCTAAGCTGCACTGAAAGCATAGGCAAAAAACAAGGATCCAGGAATTGAGAGAATACCAACTGAGATGTTTCCAGAAACGGATGCAATGCTGGAAGCACTTGCTCATCTATGCCAAGAAATTTGGAAGATTATCTACCTGGCCAAGTGACTGGAAGAGATCTATATTTGTGTTCATTCCAAAGAAAACTGATATAACAGAATGTAGAAATTGTTGAATGATATCATTATGGGGGATCTCTGGTAGCATAGTGCCTAAGGCACTTGACTACTAACCAGAGGCTGGCGGTTCAAACCCACCAGGAAGGAAGTTTGGGCAATCTACTTCCGTAGTGATACTGCCTCAGAAACCCAAGGAAGGGTTGCTATGAGTCGGCTCTGACTCGACGGCACAGAACAACAAAAACAACAATCATTAATATCACACACAACTGAAATTTTGCTGAAGATCATTCAAAAACAGTTGTAGCACTACATCAGCAGGTAACTGCCAGAAATTCAAACTGGATTCAGAAGAGAATGTGGAACACGACACATGGATCTTAGCTGAAAGCAGAAAATACCAGAAAGATGTCTACCAGTGTTTTGTTGACAATGCACAGGCATTTGACTGTGTGGATCTTAACAAATTATGGCTAACATCACAAAGAATAGGAATTCCAGGACGCTTAATTGTGCTCTTGAGGAACCTGTACATAGACCAAGCGGCAGGTGCTCAAATAGAACAAGGGGATATGGTGTGGTTTAAAATCAGGAAAAACGTGCATTAGGGTTGTATCCTTTCACCATACTTATTCAATCTGTATACTCAGCAAATAATCTGAGAAACTGCACTATACCAAGAAAAATGTGGTCTCCAGTTTGGAGGAAAAATCATTAATAAACTGCAATATACAGATGGCACAAACTCCTTGCTGAAAGAGAAGAGGACTTGAAACACTGATGATGAAGATCAAAGACTACAGCCTTCAGTATGGATTACGTCGCAACATAGAACAAACATTATCACAAATGGACAAATAAGCAACATCATAATAAATGGAGAAAAGAATGAAGTTGTTAAAGATTTTATTTTATGTGGGTCCACAATCAATGCCAATGGAAGCAGGAGTCAGGAAATCAAAAGACATATGGCATTGGGCATATCTGCTGCAAAATAACCTGTTTTAAAGTGTTAAAAAGGAAAAACGTTACTCTGAAGACTCAGGTGCACCTGCACCCACCATGGTATTTTCAGTAGTCTCTTCTAAATGTGAGAGCTGGACAGTGAATAAAGAAGAGTACAGAAGAATTGGTGTATTTGAATAGTATTGGCAAGGAATATTGAATGTGCCATGGACTGCTAGAAGAAGAACACATCTGTCTTGGAGGAAGTATAGCTGGAATACTCCTTAGAAGCGAGAGTGGGCAGACTTCATGTCTCCTGCTTTGGTCATGCTGTCAGAAGGAACCAGTCCCTGGAGAACAATATCATGCTTGGTAAAGTACAGGATCAGTGAAAAAGGGCAAGATCCTCAACAAGATGGATTGACATGGTAGCTGCAATGATGGGCTCATGCATGGCAACGATTATGAGGATGGTGCAGGACCAGGCAGTTTTGTTGTGCACAGGGTCACTATGAGCAGAACCAACTCGACAGCACCTAACAGCAACAACAGGCATCTACAGCTGCATTTATGTATGCTGAGAAACCTACACAAACCTGTGACACGGGCTGAGAACTTAAACTTTAGCCTTGGATTAAGCCCCCAAACCGTTTAGGGAGACAGCCAACAATTTTTTCTCTACTTTACGTGGAAATGCTAATTTTGCTGGCAGTAGAGAAGACTAAAATGTTGTTTTTATGATGATAATGTTACAACAGTAAAAACTGTAGGAGTGTGAAATGTGTGTTATAGATGAATTTAGTTTGAAACACAAATATCGCAACATAGTGGGCTGTGTATGCAGATCTCAGCTGAAATTCTCTGGAATAGTTCTGATGGCTAGCAACTTCTGTTGACTAACACGTCTCCAGTAGAGGAAGAAGAGAGAGTAGGAGAGGATGGAGTTGGGGGTTGGAGCTGTCTCAACTTTGCGCAGTTTCCTCCGCTCTTCTCAGGAGACTATTCATAGATTTGAATATTCACTGAGGTGAGCCCTTGCACTGCAGTATGTGTATGTGAGAGTTGACTGGACAACTTCCTTTGTGGTGACAATGTGGCCTGCTGGTTATGGTGACTGGCGAGCTTGAGGGCAGTATTTACGCTGCACATCTCAGGACTTTAGTCCTCTGCTCAGCATCCCTTCTGGATGCCCATGTCAATAGCTTAAGGCATTCCCCATTCTTTTACTCATCTTGTTCCTTCATTTTTCTCACAGTCATTTACTGTGTGATGGGCCCTGTGCTAGGTGTCATAGAATAAATAGTAAAGAAAACAGACAAGAGGGTCCCAGCATTCTTGGAGCTTCCATCTTGTAGTGGAGATAGAAATAATTTTAATATTTTGACATTAAACTGATCTGTGTTTCTCTCTGACATCCCACCACAGTCATGTTCCCAGTATCCAATCATGTCCTCCCTCGCCCTTCCACCAATGTGGTCCCAGGCAAGAGGGATGATGAATGTCACTTAAGGAAAAGATCCAGGATTCAAAAACAAAAAAGCAAAAACCTTCCAGACCAGACAAGATGTAAAGTAATCACCTGTCATTGAGGACAGAAGTACAGAGGCACATGGATGTGACGGAAGTCGTCAGGTAATGAGAAGGAGACCTGGGACCCTTGACAGTTGGTGGCAGGTTACAGGCTTCGAAGCTCTATACTTTGTATGGGGGTGTGTATTAGTTTCCTGGAATCCCTGCCTGGTGAAAACTGTTGACACTTGGCTGCTAGGCAGAAGACTGGAGGTTCCAGTCTTCCCAGAGGTGTCTCAGGAGAAAGATAACGGTGGTCTCCTTCCAAACAGATCAGCCATTGAAAACCCATGGAACACAGTTCTGCCCACAATCGACCAGAGTCAACTCAATGCTATAATAAATGACCACAAACCTAGTGGCTTAGAACAACACATATGGATTCATTTGCAGTTGTGGAGGTTACAAGTCCAAAATGAGTCTCACGGGATTAATGCCAAAGTGTCTTCAGGGTTGGTTCTTCTTAGAGGCTCCAAGGGGGAGTTCATTCCTTTGCCTCTTCCAGCTTCTAGAAGCTGCTCATGACCCCTTCCTCCAGCTTCAAAGCCAGCTACGTAGCATTTTCATTCTCTCTGACCTCCTACCTCCTTCTTATGAGGACCCTTGGGATTACATCACACCCACCTGGATAATCCAGGATATTCTTCCCATTTTAAGATCCTTCATTTACATCTGCAAAATCCTTTTGCCATGTGAAATAATATGTTCACAGGTTCTGGGGACTAGGATGTGACCATCTTTGGGGTGACAGTATTCACCTACTGCAGGCTGGGAGTGGCCGGTAGCACAGAATCCATGAAGGCAAATGTCTAGGTAGAACACCTGAGATAATGCTGCTGGTTTCCAATGATGGGTCTGAGGTGCAGAGATTAGAAACTTCCTAGGTGGCCCCAGAGTGCTGAAAGGACAGCAAGACTAAAGGCTTCTGGACCACTGAGATTGAGATGTCCACCCAGTCATGAACTGAATTTCACAAGAACAGGCCAGTGGGCAGAGATGGAGCAGAGATAGAGGACAGGACCACTCAGCTCGGGACCAGTGGAAAAATACAGTGGCATGGACCCCCTCTCCCTCCCTATTCCCAGGGAGGACTAGTAACCTTCCTTACATCAGGACACTGAACTTGAGAAGGGAGAGGAGAAGGAGAGGAACGTACTCTTGAGGGCTGAACTTTGAAATTGACTAAATATGTACCAAAAAGATTATGACATGAAAGAATAAAAAGCAAAGCACAAAATGAGAATAGCAGGTGACTGAACACATAGGAAGGACTGAGCACTTGTGCGTTTTTCCCCACAAAACAGAAACAATAATATTTGATTGATTAATGTTTTATTGTGGAAATATACACAAGAAAACTTTCATCATTCAACAATTACTCCATGTATAATTCAGTGACACTTGATATATTCTTCCTGTTTTGCAACCATCTTTTCTCCTTTTCCAAAGAATGCCACCGCCATTAACATAAACTCAGTGCTCCCTAAGAAAAAACTACCCCTTTCCCCTCCCTACCACCCCACTGAATAAACCTAGAACCCTTGTCAAAAATCACTTTACCATAGATGTGTGGATTCATTTCTGGACCTTCACTTCTACTCCACTGGTCAGTATGTCTATTTTTATACCAGTATGAGGCTGTTTTAATTACTGTCACTTTACAGTATGTTTTAAAATCAGGAAGTGTGGGTCCTCCTACTTCATTCTTCTCCTTCAAGACTGCTTTAGCTGTTTGTGGTCACTTGCCCTTCCATACAAACTTGAGGGTGGGCTTTTCTATTTCTACAAAGAAGACTGTTGAGATTTTGATGGGGATTGAGTTGAATTCATAGATTGCTTTGGGTGATGTGGTAGTTAAGGTGGTGTGTCAATGTGGCTGTGCCTGGTTTTGAGTGGCTGGGCAGCTGGTTGTAGTTATTCCCCACAGAGAGACTGGCAGTCAGCTCCATGGTGGAATCTGCCATGAGCAACTGAGTAGCTGCTTTAGGGATGTGGTCTTTTTCTAGTATATAAGGAGAAGCTTTGGGAATGGTCTCTGCAGCTTTTTGGTGTGCTTGGACCCTACATGCAGCTGAGTCTTCATTTATCAGCCTACCACATTTTCCTGTGGATCGTGGGACTGTCTCTGGACTTGATCTAGTGGCCTGCCATGTTGTTTGATAATAATGGGGCTGTGACATTTTATTTGTCAACCTTGGGCTTCTTTGCCTCAACAGCCAGCAGCTGCCTGAGTGAAGAGATGCCTCTAGCTCCAGTGGGCCGGGAGCAAGAGGCACACCTGAAGCCCAAGGTTGAGGGGCTTTCACTCAGCCCCTAGAGATGGCACACTGAGCTCAGACTTCTAGCCTCCTAAACTGTAAGAGAATGAACTCCTGTTTGTTAAAGCCATCACTTGTGGTATTTCTGTTAGAGCGGCACTAGAGGACTGAAACAGGTACTGTTGACATCTTAGCTATGTTAAGCCTTCCAATCCATTAAGCTAGAATGTCATTCCATTTATTTAGGGCTTCTTTAATTCTTTTAGTAATGTTTTATAATTTTCCATGTACAAGTCTTTCACCTTCCTGTTTAATTTGTTCCTAGGTACTGTGTTCTTTAGATGTTATTATAAGTGGTGTTTCCTGAATTCCCTGTTCTGCTTGCTCATTGCTGACATATGGAAACCGGACTAGTCATTGTGTATTGATACGATAATATGCCACTTTGCTTAATTCATTGATCAGTTCTAATAACTTTCTTACAGAGTCTTTGGGGTTTTCTATGTATAGGATCATGTCATTTGTGATAAGAGATCATTTTACTTCCTCCTTCACGATTGGATGAATACCTTTATTTATTTATTTTTCCTATCCTCATTGCTCTGGCTGATTAATGTTTAATTAATGTTTAATTCATGATTAATTTTGTGACGTCACCCTCCAACTCAAAATCTTCCAAGAGTTTCCCATTACAGTTAGAATAAACCCTAAATCCTAATAGGGCCTAAAAGCTTCCATGATTTGTGCCCCTCCAACCCCACCAACATCTACCACCACTTCTTCCTAGTACCACCAGTCTTGATAATAATGCGCTAATTTCATTAAACAATTACACTCCCCACAATCACTCTATGAGGTAGGTATAAATAAGGAAATCAAGGCCCAGAGAGGTTATGTCACTGTCCAAGATCACACAGCAAGTGAAGGGCAGAGCTTAGATTCAAATCCAGGCTGTTTGACTCTAGAACCTGGGTTCTTCCCCCACTATTCTATACTGCCTGTTTTAGTTCCTGATCTGATCATGCAAACTCCTCCCCACTTCAGCACCTGTTTGGGAGGATTGCAGACCAGTTCAGTAATGTAAACAAGGCCTGAGTATGCATCACATGGCAACCAAATCTGTACCCTGTGGTATTTTGATCCAAGTTGGAAGCAGACAGCAGTGCCTCACTCAAAGATGGTGGGCAACCATTGTGCTTTGCATGCGTGTTGCTCTACAACAGTCCTGTCACAGTCCTTCCACCCTAAGGGTTCAGGAACCTGATGTAGGAAATTGGCTTGTTGGCAGGACTCTGGAGAATCACACACATTCCAAGCTGTGGCTGCATCTTTAAACAAGCACTGCTCTTTGTTTCCTTTTGTTGTTATGTGCTGTTGAGTTGGACCTGACTCATAGTGACCCCTCCTTGGGTTTCCAAGGCAGTACCTCGGAAGGAAGGTTGGGCAATCCTACTTCTGTAGTGATACTGCCTCGGAAACCCAAGGAGGGGTCGCTATGAGTCGGGTCCGACTCGACGGCACATAACAACAACAACAACAACAACATCACTAAGGAAGTAGATTGCCCAACCTTCCTTAAGAAGTGGCTGGTGGGTTTGAACTGCCAGCCTTCTGGTTAGCAGTCAAGTGCCTTAGGCACCTCGCTAGGGCAACGGATTTGGTTGCTATCCAATGGATACATGGCCCTTGTTACGGCAGAAGTGACAGACCATTTTGAACTACTCTGAAGCCCTTCCATCTAGAATTCTCTTCCCCCTGCTCTTCTCATAAGTGCACTCTTTAGCGGTCAGCCTACATGCACTTCCTCTTGGAAGCTACCCTTAGCAGCCATGCCCCCACGGTTAGGTTTGGCCCCCCTGTTAGGCACTCGCATGTATCCTGCATGGTTCTTCAGCAGCGTATTAGTGAGGTGATATTTGTGTGATCATATATTCAAAAGTCTAAATCACATACCAACAGAAGCAGCCTCCCTTTTCTTCAAATGGTAGAATCTTACTTTCCAGCCCTGCTACCTTGTGGGTAGTTCTGATTTTTGTGTTGGTTGGATGGTTTGGAGAAAGTCTTCAAACACATAGACAACTAGTTGTGAATGGCAACTAGTTGTGAACTAATGACCTTGTGTTTTGAACTAATGACCTTGCATTCTCGGGATATTTGTGAGTTACACAGAGACTGTGGGAGAAGCTCCAAGTCCAAGTGTTACACAAATTAATAAGTTGCTAGTCTAAAATGTGTTAAAATTTGTACAGGACATGTTTACATCAGTGATTCTGTGTATTTACTTCATAAAACAAAAAACCTCAAATGCATTTTACAAATGAAATTAAAATCAAACATTTGTGAAATCTCTGAAATATTTTTTGCTAAATTTTACAGAACACAGCATAGAAAATGTCAGTTACTCCATACCTGTGATTCATGAGGTAGTTCATTCCTCAGTGTTCTGTGCCTGTAAAGTTGGTCTTGGTCCTTCCATTGTCTTCAAAACAGCAAGTTGCTTTGTCTGACAGGGAAGGCACATTCAGTTAATGTTCACTGGAAACATTGGAGTGGCTTCCTTTGGTCTCATCATATCTGTCATCTTTGTCAAAGAGGGGCCTGTCTTCTCTGCCACCAGTTAGACTTGGAACACAGAAGCAGGGCAGTGGTATCATCAAATAACTTTGTTTCCAGGGATAACTCATTATCTAACACTGTCCTGGACATGGAAGACTAAAGGTAGGAAGATGGAAACTTTCAGAGTATAAGAGTTGGAACTGGGCTGACCATGATATCTCTGCACCAAACACATCGTCTTACAGTTCTGATGGCAGCTGAGCCTTATTCAAACCTGTTGGAATTTCCTCCAGTCCTCTAACTTGTAATCCTTTTACAAGACAAAAAGGTCATAGTATACTGAACAGGATTTCCCCCTGGTATACTCTGTGAATGCTGAGTTGGATAGGAACCATTTCCTTCTCTGAAGCGTGAGCTCCCAGCTGTGACAGCTTGCCCACACATCACATGCACTTTGACTTGTGCACATATAAAATCACGTAACTCATTGTACTAGTGGCAAGAGAATCTAATTACCAGGCATGACACCTCCACTGGCTGGATCAGCAAGTTTTTTTTTTTTTTTTTTTTTGTGGACATGCTTTCCTAGAGAATATATTAGATGAAAAGAATATTGCCTCC
>NW_006921803.1:6056003-6065022 GCF_000298275.1 Orycteropus afer afer
TTCAAACTCACCAGCCACTCCTCGGAAGGAAGGTTGGGCAATCTACTTGTGTAGTGATGCCATCTCAGAAACCCAAGGAGGGGCTGCTATGAGTCGAGTCTGACTCATCCTTCTCCAGGGAATGGTCCCTTCTGACAACATGACCAAAGTAGGTTAGACGAAGTCTGGCCATTCTCACTTCCAAGGTGCATCCTGGTTGCACTTCCTCCAGCACAGATTTGTTAGATCTCTTAGCAGTCCATGGCACTTTCAACATTCTTCACCAGCACCACAACTCAAAAGCATCAACTTTTCTTCGGTATTCCTTATTCATTGTCCAGCTCTCACATGCATATGAGGCAATTGAAAATACCATGGCTTGTGTCAGGAGCATCTTAGTGCTCAAGGAGATATCTTTGCTCTTCAGCACTTGAAAGAGGTCCTTTGCAGCTTATTTGCCCAGTGCTATACATCCTCTAGTGTCCTGACTGCTGCTTCCATTGGTGTCAATTGTAGAACCAAGCAATGTGAAGTCTTTGACAACTGCAATCTTCAATCTTTCCTCCATTGATCATGATGCTGCTTAAAGGTCCAGTTGTGAGGATTTTGTTTTCTTTATATTTAGATGTAATCCATACTGCAGACTGTATTCAATCCTGATGCCACGTTCTTCTTCATATAGTCCAGCTTTTCAGATTATTCGCTCAGCATACAGATTGAATAAGTATGGTGAAAGGATACAACCCTGACACACTCCTTTAAACCATGCAGTGTTCCCCTCTTCTGTTCGAATGACAGCCTCCTGGTCTATGTACAGGTCTCTCATGAAACAATTAAGTATTCTGGAATTCCCATTCTTCTCATTGTTACCCATAATTTGTTAGGATCCACAAATCAAATGCTTTTGCATAGTCAATAAAACACAAGTGAACATCTTTCTGGTATTCTTTGAGTCAAGATCCATCTGACATCAGCAATGATATCCCTCATTCCACGTCCTCCTCTGAATCCAGCTTGCATTTCTGGAAGTTGTCTGTCAATATACTGCTGGATCCGTTTTTTAATTATCTTCAGTAAGATTTTCCTTGTATGCAATATTAATGATATTGTTCGATAATTTCCACATTCTGTGGAATCACCTTTCTATGGAATGGGTACAAATATGGATCTCTTCCAGACAGCTGGCCAGGTAGCTGTCTTCCAGATCTCTTGGCATAGCTGAGTGAGTGCCTCCACCGGGACATCCGTTTGTTCAAACATCTCAATGAGTTCCGTCAATTGCTGGAGCCTTGTTCTTTGCTACTTCCTTTAGTGCAGTTTCGACTTCTTCCTTCAATACCATTGGTTCTTAAACATATGCCACCTTCTCAAATGGATGAACTTTGAGTAGGTCTTTTTGGTACTGTGACTCAGTGTATTCCTTCCATCTTCTTTTGATGTTTCCTGCATCATTCAATATTTTGCCCATAGAATCTTTCAATACTGCAACTCGAGACTTAATTTTTTACCTCAGTTCTTTCAGCTTGAGAAATGCCAAGCGTGTTCTTCCCTTTAGGTTTTCTAACTCCAGGTCTTTGCACACTTCATTATAGTAATTGGCTTTGTCTGCTCAAACTGCTCTTTGAAATCTTCAGTTCAGCTATTTTATCTTGTCATTTCTTCCATTTGTTTTAGCTACGCTCCACTCCAGAGCGAGTTTCAGAGTCTCTTCTGACATTTGTTTTGATCCTTTCTTTCTTTCCTGTCTTTTTAATGACATCTTGCTTTCTTCATGGATGATGTTCTTGATGTCATCCCATAATTCATCTGGTTGTCAGTCATTGGTGTTCAATGCATCAAATCTATTCTTTAGATGGTCTCTAAATTCAGGAGGCATATATTCAACGTCATATTTTGGCTCTCATGGAGTTGTTTTAGTTGTCTTCCATTTCATGTTGAGCTTGCATATGAGCAGTTGATGGTCTGTTCCACAATCAGCTCCTGGCCTTATTTTTGCTGAATATGTTGAGCTTTTTCATTACCTCTTGCCACAGATGTAGTCAGTCTGATCCCTGTGTACTCCATCTGGTGAAGTCCACGTGTATAACTGCCATTTGTGTTGTTGAAAAAGGGTATTTGCAATGAATAAGTCCTTGGTCTTGCAAAATTCTATCACATACTCTCCAATGTTATTTCTGTCACCAAGGCCACATTTTCCAACTACCAGTGATTCTTCTTTGTTTTCAACTTTTGCAGTTTCTACTTTTCCAGTCACCAGTGATAATTAACACATCTTGATTGCATGTTCGCTCAATTTCAGACTGTAGAAGTTGATAAAAATCTTCAATTTCCCCATCTTTGGCTTTGGTGGTTGGTGGTTAAATTTGAATAATAGTAGCATTAACTAGTCTTCCTTGTAGACGTATGAATATTGTCCTATCACTGACAGCATTGTACTTCAGGACAGATCTTGAAACATCCTTTGTGATGATAAATGCCATGCCATTCCTCTTCAAATTGTCATTCCCGGCATAGTAGATCATATGGTTATCTGATTCAAAATGGTCAAAACCAGTCCACTTCAGCTCACTAATGCCTAAGATATCAATCTTTATGTGTTCCATTTCATCTTTGGAAACTTCCAATTTTCCTAGATTCATACTTTCTACATTCCTTGTTCTGATTATTAATGGATGTTTGCAGGTGTTTCTCCTCAATTTGAGTCGTGCCACATCAGCAAATGGAGGTCTCGAAATCTTTACTCTGTCCATATCAGTAGAGTCCTACTCTGATGATGCAGGTCTTTCCCAGTCATATTTTGAGAGCCTTCTGACCTAAGGGGCTTGTCCTCCTGCACAGTATCAGACAGTGTTTCTGGTCTATTCATAAAGTTGGTGCAGTAATGTATCAGAGAGTTTTCTCTGCTATGCATAAAGTTTTCCCTGGGCAATTCTTTGAGAAGTGGATGGCCTCTTCCTTCTTCCGAGTCTGTCTCAGTCTGTAAGCTGCGTTGAACCCTGTGGACCATGTGCAACCTGCTGGTGTTTGAAACACCAGCAGCACTGCCTCAAGCCTCACAGCAGCCTGCTAGCCACCCCAGTAGGACAAACTTACAGACAAGTTTGTGTCCCTTAGCTGTTTGAAACCTCTCCGCCCTCCCCTTAACCAGATCCCACAGCTGTGCTTATCCCTGGCTTTTCCCCCACTTCCTGCCTCTTGGGGTGCGGCCTTGTCTCCCTCCCCTTACCTGGAAGTCCATATAGTTCAACCGCTGTGGTTTGTCAGTATTCACACTGGTGACGAACTACTTTAGGTATATTCAGGAGAGCCCAGCTGAGAGTCTAATTTGACGAAAGATTGGGGGACATTGATAGAAGCTGTCACCTCAGAATAAAGGGTCAAGTCTTTGGGTGGTGGTAGCTTGACACTTGAAACAGAGCTGCTGCTGCCCACAGAGCTTTGTGGTGGTATTTCCCTGTCTCCAATGCTCTTCTTCCCGGTAGCTGCATGGTTCATTCCCTCGTCTTAAGGACTTGGCATCAGTGTCACCTTCTCAGGCCTCCCCAGTGACTGTTTAAGAACTGCAGATCCCTTCTTACCCTTCTTGCTTTATTTGTTCCCACAGCACTCCTCGTCAAATGTGCCAGGTATTGTCCCTACTTGTTTCTGTATGTCCTCTCTCCATCCTCTAGCCCGTAAGCTCGTCGGGGACAGGGATTTTGGCTTTTCTACAGTGCCTCAAACAGTTGCTGAGTGAATAAGTGAAATGACTAGGAAAAAGACAGCAAAGATATTGGCCTAAAATGTCCTCACAAAAACAAAACATTTAAAAATATGTGTTTCTGGGGTAGGAGTAGAAGGCACCAGCATCGTGTTAGAGGGGAGGGAGGAAGACTACAGAAGGGAAAAAACTCCACAGGGGAGTGGGATGGGACCTGAAAGATGGAAGGGGGGAGGGAAATGGAAGCCCAAAGAAAAGAAAAACCAGAGAGATTATGAAATGTAGTGAAGAAATGGAACAAGGACATTAAAATACAAGTCATGAAGGGCAAAGAATAAAAGAAAATACAGCATTTGGAAACACTAGCCTTTTACTGCTAAAGTAAAATGAAATAAATGAAACAGAACTTCAGAGATCAGGGGCAACTGGTTTATCAACTCCTTAAAAGAACACTGGGCGGCAGTAGGGCCACCCGGGCTTCAGGGCTGAGCCTTCCCTCTTCCCTACTTCCTCACTCTCCCTCCCTTTCCTTCACAGTTCTTTAGAGCTGCCTGTGCACACACCCAGACAGACCAAAATAGCTGTGTAGAGAAGCGCAGCCCCGCTGACATTGCATCTGGAAACACAGGCCCATTGCCTCAGCTCATGTTCACACACTGCATAAAGACGCATCCAGGAACTTGGTTCCTCCTAAGCCCAAATGACGTCTGGCCTCCCTGAAATACAGTTGAAATACACATGGAGTAAAATGCACCTGCAGGAAGCAAGTATTTCGAGAACACTTCTCTTCCCCCACGCATGGTCATCACACAGGACACACAGCTTTGTTTCTGTTGCTCTGTCCACTTAGATGACCCTTCCCATCCCAGAATCCCTGGGCAGGGCAAACTCTGCCCTGCTGCTCACCCAAGATTGGAAGTCAGGGTTCACCCAGGGGCACTGGAGAAGAAAGACCTGGCTATTTATTTCTGAAAAGTTGGACACTGACAGAGCTGTGGAATACAGTTCCACCGACACACAGGGGGCTGCCATTAGTCGGAACCAACTCTGTGGCAACTCACCCTTCCACTCTTGTGTATTGAAACGTTTCCTCTGCTCCAGGCATCAGTGACTCCAGGCATCAGTGGCTCCAGGCATAAGTGGCTTCAGCATCAGTGGCTTCAGGCATCGGTTCAAATGCCATCTCCTGCATGAAACTTTGCCAGGTCACTTTGGACAAAAGTCTTTCCCCCTCCCCTGTGTTGTCCTACAGCAGTCTCTGGGAACCATCTACATACTGTGAGGTCTCTGAATAGTTCTGCATGTGTGTGTGTATAATATGTATGGAGCCCTGGTGGTGCATCGGCTAATTGCTTGGCTGCTGATTGGTGATTTGAACCCATGCAGTGTCTCTGTGGCTCTGTGATCTGCTTCCATAAAGCTTACAGCCAAGAAAACCTATGGGGCAGTTGTACTCTGTCACAAGGGGTTGCTGTGAGTTGGAATTGGCTCAGTGGATCCCCAAAACCAGTATGTGTATATATATATATATGTATACACACACACATACATACATATATATATCATTTCCAACTACATTGAAAGTGTGTAACTTCAGGTTATCAGGATTCGGTTTTAGACAACATATCTCCACATTGCTTTATTCAGTAGATATGTTTGAATGGATCCCACTTTCAATTAATAGAAAACCAAGGTCCACCAGATGAAGGAGGGCAGTTGAGACTGGGGAGTGGTGGCACTCTCCTGCCTCTGTAAGGAGGTTGTGGTTCTTCGAACCGTGGTGTCTAGGATTTCTCTCTGTCTATGTGCTGGTCAGGGAGACAGAAACAAGGAGGAACAGAAAAGAGTCAACTAAGAGTCAACATGTCTCAGCTTTATGGTGGAAATGCTCCATTTCCTCATGGTTCTCAGAGACAGCTGATTCTGGATGGAGCCACTCAAACTGGAAAGAAACTGAAGGGTCAATTAAAATGCTAATTAATTGATATACATGGGAAATACAGCCCCAAAGGACCTGGCATACTCGCAATTGCTGAGGAGGGCAGTCTCCTCTTATAGGTTTGGTGGTGTTGTTAGGTGCCCTCGAGTTGGCTCTGACTCATAGTGATCTTATGTACAACAGAACGAAACACTGCCTGGTCCTGCACCAGCCTCACATTCCTTGCTATACCTGAGCCCATTGCTGCGGCCACTGTGTCAATGCATCTCGTTGAGGGCCTTCCCTCTTTTCATTGACCCTCCGCTTTACCAAGCAGGATATCCTTCTCCGGGGAGTGGTTCCTTCTGACATTATGACCAAAGTAGGTGAGATGAAGTCTGGCCAATCTCGCTTCCAAGGAGCATTCTGGCTACACTTCCTGCAGGACAGATTTGTTCATTTTTCCTGCAGTCCATGGTACTTACAGCATTCTTCGCCAACACCACAGCTCAAAATATCTTATGTGTGCATCAGTTCAGGAAATGATATACATATACATTGGTTGTTGGTGGGGACACTGAGTTGAATGCGACTTACAGCAACCCACATGACAGGGCAGAACTGCCCCATAGCACTTTCTGGGCTGTAATATCAGGCTTATAGGTATATTTACTTTGAAAGTTACTTTCTAATCAGAAACTTTCTGAGGCCTGGGTACTAAGTGTGCCTGATGCTGCTCGGGTACCATTTCTTTTAGACCCTCTCTGTTGATAGAGCAGGAGCTCTGGGGGCATAATGCCTAAGGCCTTTGACTGCTAACCAGAAGGCTGGTGGTTCAAACCCACCAGCCACTCCTCAGAAGGAAGACTGGGCAATCGATTTCCATAGAGATACAGCCTCGGAAACCCAAGGAGGGGCTGCTATGAGTTGAATCGACTCGAAGGCAGTGAGTTTGTTTTGGTTTTTGGTTAGCTGATATAGGAAGGGAATACATATGTGTGTGCTAACCCATGTGCATACACGTATCTATAAATATTTCCGTATGTGGCCATCTGTATCTATAGTAAGCTGGACATGGGTTCATGCTGATATTTCCAACTCAATCCAATTCTTCATGCATTATTCTAGCTGCCTCCCATGCTTGTCTGTGAATTTCCACTCCAACAGTCAGAAACCTGGCTCCTACCATCTGTCATGCATTGATTTAATTTTTCAATGGGGATTCACTTTAAAAGGATTTTGAGATAAAATCTGTATTCATGTCTAGAAAATAATGTTTTCAAGTTAATTTTTATTTTCCTACTGATCTTTTCTATTTGTTTTGTTCTTTAATCACTTTTATTCATTCTTTTGTTCACTACTCATTGATTTTCAGTGTATTTTATACACATGCAAACAGGTAACCATTACTGTCCAAAAGATTTTGTTAGACCTTCTTCTCTTCAAGTCCTGGGCCTATTAATTTCAAACAAATCATACAGGCTATTTCAAATTTTCCACATACAAATATTTCTGTGACTAAACTAGGTACTAAATTTTTACACACGGATATTTCCTTAAGATAAATTCCTGCAAGTGGAATTATTGAGTCAAAAAATGGGCACATTTTTAGTCTTTCATCTGTGTAGTCAAACTTCCCTCCAGAAAAGGTGTTGCAGTTTATAGTCTTACTACCAAGGCCCTTATGTATTGACTGACCCTAGTTCTCTGTCTTCTGGAGAGTTTAACTTGATTCATTGTACCTGGCTTTGATGGCATATGGATATTGAAATCGGAGCTGACACCTGGTAACTTAAGCTGTCTGTGTCCAGAATCGAGTCAGCTATGAAACAAAACTAGGTATCGACAACCTGGTGTTTAATGGTGATGATCTTGACGAATTCCCATAATAAAACACAGCATTTTAATCTCCAGTCCTAGCATGTCTCAGCCAACTCAGAATGAGAAAGGGATAAACTACTGATCTGTTTGACAGCAGGCTCAGCCAGCCTTCACCTTGGAGAGGAAGAACACAAAGTGCTTGCATTAGAGAAAGGCATTCTGAGTTTGAGCCTGGGTTCAGTCCTAAATTCCTAACATCGCCTGCTGTGTTTTTCAGCTTTCTGGTATCACATTTCTTGTTGTGCTTGGCTTGGTTCCTTTCTTTAGGTTGTAGATGACATGATGTCTTCCCCTGTGGTCTTACTGTTTCCATGTCTGTTCTCCCCTTTTGTAAACACCACTCAGAAGGGATTAGGATTGCAATCTACCCACTCCAGTATGACTTAACTGATAAAGCAGAACCCATGGAAGGCAGAAACCTGTCAGAGAAGGAAAAGGCAAATATTTTCCACAAATAGAGAACGATAGAAAAATGGTAACAAAAATAACAATGAGATATCATCTCACCTCAGCATTAATAACGAAGTTCAAAAAAAAAAAAAAAAAAACCAGAAAACAACAAATGCTGGCGAGAGTGTGGAGAGACTGGAATCCTCATACACTGCTGGTGGGATTGTAAAACAGTGTAACCACTGTGGAAAGTGGTATGACACTTCTGTAAGAAGTTGGAAATAGAAAAACCGTATGATCCAGCAATTCCACCACTCGACATATATCCTAGAGACACAAGAGCCATGATAGGAACAGATATATGCACACCCACGTTCGTCTCACGTTGTTCACAATGGCAAAAAGGTGGAAACAACCTAAATGCCCATCAACGGATGAATGATTAAACAAACCATGGCACATACACACAATGGAATACTATACAACGTTAATGAGTAAAAATGAATCTGCAAAACACCTCATAACATGGATGAACCTAGAGGACATTATGCTGAGTGAAATTAGTCAGTCATAAAAGGACAGTTACTGTGTGAGTCCACTACTGTAAACAAGTTAAGATGTATACACAGAAAGAGTCATTCTTTGAAGGTTTCCAGGGGTAGAAGGCAGGGACAGTCACCAGCTAGAGGGTAGACACGTATTAACCTGGGTGAAGGGAAAGCTGATATCCAATAAGGGGGAGGTCAGCACAAATTGATCAAGGCAGTGGGAGACACAGGGAGGAGCATGAGAGCGAAAGGCAACAGAGCGGAGTCCCACTACATACACAACCCTGCAACAGCAGTAATAACAATAATCTACACGGGGATACATAGACACGAAAGCCACACAGGGCTGAGAAGCTGAAAGGGACTACACCCATGAGTCTGTGTGGGTTTGACAGAGGCTCTTTCTACATACATGTTTGTTTATATGTGCTACAAAGGTATCCATGAATGTAGTAGAACATACCAGGGACAAAGTTATGGAAATGTTGTAATCACAACCAAACCCTTTGAGGGTTTGGAGGTTCAGGACCATAGTCTCAATGGTCACTAAAGTCAACTGCCATAACATAGTCCATAAAGACAATGCTCTACATCCTACTTTGG
>NW_006921803.1:6094756-6099012 GCF_000298275.1 Orycteropus afer afer
AAAAAAAAAAAAGATCTAGGTGGAGTCAGATCATCCTGCCTCACTTTGGTTCCCAGGACTTCTGGTTCTTGCCTGTGGCTCCCATGGAGAGGAAAGACATGGGTCTGGGTTGCCCACCCCACCTTGGGCTCTGACCTCAGCCTAGCAGAGGAGAAAAGAGTTTAACCCCAGCAATGTCTATGGTATCTTCTCTCAGTGCTGTTGAGTTGGATCTGACTCATAGCGATCCCTCCTTGGGTTTCCGAGGCACTATCACTACGGAATTGCAGACCCTGGAGATCTGAGTCCATCATCATCAAAAACCTAATCATGGTGCTGACCCCACACCTGTCAGAATATCATTTCAAGGACTCACTCCCAAGAAGATGCCCCTTCCCATCAGGACCCCAACAATGTAAAGCCCTCCATCACTTCAGAAACCTTCATCCCTGACAGGACATCCTATACCTATTGGTGTCCCCATAGCTCACAAACCCACTGCCATCAAGTCCATTCCAACTCATAGTGACCTTGTAGTACACAGTACAACTGCCCCATAGGATTTCCAAGGCTGTCAATCTTTATGGAAGCAGACTGCCTCATCTTTATCCTGTGGAGCAGCTAGTGGGTTCAGACTACTGATCTTTTTGGTTAGCAGCCTAATGCTTAAACCACTATGTGACAAAGCTGATAGGACCACCATTAATATCAAAGTCCTTTCGTCGCTATCAGGCCACCATTTTTCTTAGGAAATCTTCACTGCCAAGAACATCCAAACTTGTCAAGCAGGACCACAGCCCTGCTCAGCTCCAGGAGGCACCCTTCCCTCTGTAGTCTGTGTAAGTGAGACTTGCTGGCCAGGCAGCCCTGAGCGTCAGAGTGCCCATTACTGTAAAGCCCCCAGGAGTCTGGGGGATGCCATCACACAGGGCCCCCACCTTGGCAAGACCCTTTGTGTCTAAAGTGATGTCCCATCACTGTCTGGAACCCAGACTTTTAGTCACGCCAGCCACTGCTCAGATGTCAGAGATGTAATAGTGACCAAGACAGAAAGGGGCATGGGCTCTAGGGAGCTGGTGTTTAAAGCCCACCTGGAGCTCATGCTTCTTCTAGACTGCATTTCAGGAACTGGAAACCACTCATCTGTCACTGTGCCCTACAGTGGGGGCTTGCATGTTGCTGTGAGGCTGGAGATTATGCCACCAGTATTTCAAATACCAGTCTATCCATTGTGGACAAGTTTCAGCAGAGCTTCCAGACTAAGACAGACTGAGAAGGTTTGGGCCATGTACTTCTGAAAAAGTTGGCCACTGAAAACCTAATAAATAGCAGTGAAACACTACCTGATATGCTATTGGAAAGGGGCACCTAACACAAGCCAGGATATTTTCAATCATCTCATATTTACATGAAAGCTGGACAGTGAACAAGGAAGACTGAAGAATAACTGATGTCTTTGAATTGTGGTGTTGGCGAAGAATACTGAAAATACCATGGACTGCCAGGAGAACAAACAAATCTGTCCTGGAAGAAATGCAACTGGAATGCTACTTAGAAGTAAGAATGGCCAGATTTCATCTCATCTACTTCAGTTATATTGTCAGAAGGGACCAGTCCCCTGGACAATGATACCACACTTGGTAAAGTGGAGGGTCAGCGCAAAAGACCCTTAATGATCAACACAGTGGCTGCAATGATGGGTTCAAGCAATCAAGGATTGTGAGGATGGCACAGGACCAGGTAATGTTTTGTTCTGTTGTACAAGGGGTCACTATGAGTCGGAATCAACTCAACGGCACCTAACAACAATGATGTCTTCCCAAAAGAGCTCAAGTTCTCAATTTTGATGAAATCTGATTTATCTTTATTTATTTTTCTTTTATAGATTGTGTTTTTAGTGTGTGGCATACCTAAGAAATATTTGCCTAATTCAAGGGTGACTCATCTAGCTCAGGTGACTCAAAGCATCTTCCGTTGCCCTACTTCCCAATCATCTGATCTTCAGCCCTGGAAGGCACAAGTCAGGGGATGGTGGCAGGGAGGAACAGAGCTCCAGCTTGGGGTCCAGCTTTGTGCTTCCAGCTGATGCTGCCCTCCCGGCCTTCTGGATCCTCATCTGGCTGACAGCCTGTCTTGGTCCTAGAGCTGCTGGAACAAACTCGTGGGTGGCTTTAAAAAGCAAGAATTTATCCTCTCATAGTTTTGGAGGCTTGTGGGAGTCAGGTTGCATGTCAGTGTGGCTGGGCCATGGTTTTGAGTGGCTGGGCAGCTGGATGTAGTTATTCCCCATGATGAGAATGTAATCACTGCCATGGAATCTTCTTGGAGCAGCTATGTAGTTACCTTCAGAGTGTGGCCTGCTCCCAGTACATATGGCGAAGCTTTGAGAAAGGTCTCTAGCTTTTTGGCACATTTGGATCGTGCATTTGGCCAAGTCTTCATCTCCAGTTCCTGGACATGGCATGCCATGTTGCCTATCAACCTTAGGATTGTGCCATTTTACCTGCCAACTCTGGGTTCATCAGCTTCAGCAGCCAGCAGCTGCCTGAGTTAGGAGACGCCTCCGGCTCAAGCGGACCTAGAACAGGAGGCAGAGCTGAAGCCCAAGGTCAAGAGCCTTCACTCAGCCCCTAGAGCTGACACTCTGAATTCAGATTTCTAGCCTACTAAATGGTAAGGGAATAAATTCCTGTTTGTTGAAGCCACCCACCTGTGGTTTTCTGTTATAACACCTGTGTGTTTCTGTCATATCAGCAATAGAGAACCAAAACAAGGCTAAAGTCCAAATCAGGGCCTTGGCTTAGTCAGTTCCTTCCTTGTCATTTGTGTCTTTGTTAATTCGTTGTTAGTAGCCCTGGGTTTTCTTTGGTTCCTTGCCTTGACTGTAACTATCCCACGGTGTCTGTCTCACTGTCTATTCTAATCTTTTTATCACTCAGAAGGGATAGTTAAGGTCGTGTGTCAACCTGGCTGGGCCATGATTCTAAGTGTTTCAGCAGATATGATTTACTCATCCCCAAGGATGAGATCTGATAGAATGTAATCACTTCCATACTAAGATGTGCTATGAGCGGCCAATCAGTTGAAAGAGTTTCCTCAAGGGTATGGCCTGCTTCCAATACATATATGGATGTCCTGGGAACACTCTCTGGCTTTCTTCTGGGTCTTGATCCTGCACCTGGCTCATCAACATCTCCAGTTCCTGGATTTGTTCCAGGCCTGCCACATTTCCTACTGATCTTGGGATTGTTGCCTTTGCAGCCTGTGAGCCAACAATCTGCCATTTTACCTGTCAGTCTTGGATTCATCACCTTCCGAAGCCAGCAGTCTGCTACAGTGCCTGCCAATCTTCCTTGCAGCTGGGTGAGTCAGGAGATGCCTCCAGCTTCATGTTTAACCCACGGACTTGGGACTTGCAGCCTCTACAAATGCGTGAGCCATTTCCTTGAGATAAATCTCTCTATATCTATAGATATCTCCAATGGGGTTACCTCATTAACATAGCCAAAGAAAACCATGTTCCAGACAGGGTCACATCCACAAGTACAGAGACTTCAACACTTATTTTGGGGGACACTATTCAATCTATACCACCCACCTCAGACAGTTCCAGAGAGAGAGTGGGGAGCTGGAAGAAAACAGCATGACTGAGACCAGTTGACCAAAAACACACCCCCAGGGACTGGTTTTCCCACCAAGAGCATTGTGGTGTGACTTGGGGACAGTCTGTCTTTTTGAATTTTGCTCACCCTCCAGGATTTCTTTGGGTGTGTGCTTGTAAAGTTTACTCTATCCATTTCACATTTGACTGGTTGTTCCTGCCCCAGCCATTTGTAAAGTAAAAAAGCAACAACTCACTGATGATGACAAATGCTCTGTGCTCTGACGGACACACAGCAGAGTCCCCACAGCTGTTGACAACAGGGGTGCCTCGAAGAGATGCACAAGGTAAACCCAAATATGGCAGATTACGAAGCAGTATCTTGTACCATCCCAGGAAACATTCCACCTGGCACCTGTGTTGCAGGAGAAACAGTCAGTGGTCTGAAAGAGCTTGGAGAGTGCAAGGCAGACGGGAGCGGCTCTAACGTGGCTTCATATAAAACACCCTTACTCATTGCCATCCTGCCTCTCTCAGTCTGCTGCATCAGGTAGGCTGAAGCCCCCAGGACAGTGAGGGAGCAGGAAGGAGAAGAGAGAATGGAAATGGGAAGAAAGAAACAGGGGGTGCTGTGCTCAGAACCCAGGGAGGGAAATGGGGTAGCACCTCATACAGC
>NW_006921803.1:6099537-6101959 GCF_000298275.1 Orycteropus afer afer
AATGGTGGGTGGTTTGAACCTACCCAGCAGCTCCATGGGAGAAAGACCTGGCCATCTTCTCCCAAAATAGACTGCACCTGGGGTACCCCGTGGTGTCCTACATCTCCTACTCTGTCCTGTAGGTCATGTGGAGTTGAATTGACTCAAGGACACACATCAAAAACATGCCTGTGGATGAAATCCCATTTGGGAATAGGGTTTTCTTTGTTATGTTAACAAGGTCATATCAACATTGGTGGTGTTGGTGGTGGTGGTGGCAGCGGGGTGGTGGTAGGTGCCATGGAGCAGATTCCAATTCACAGTGACCCTGCGTACAACAGAATGAACCACTGCCCAGTCCTGTGCCATCTTTGCTATCATTGCCATGCTTGAGCCCATTATTGCAGCCACTGTGTCCATCCATGTTGTTGAAGGTCTTCCTCTTTTTCACTGACCCTCTACTTTACATAGCATGAGGTCCTTCTCCAGGGACTTGTCCCTCCTGATGACATGTTCAAAGTACATGAGAAGAAGTCTCACCATCCTCGCTTCTAAAGAGCATTCCAGCTGTACTTCTTCTGAGACAGATTGGTTCATCCTTCCAGCAATTCATAGTATGTTCAATATTGTTTGCCAATACCACCTTTCAAAGGCATCACTTCTTTTTTGGTCTTCCTTATTCATTGTCCAGCTTTCATGTGCATAGGAGGCACTTGAACATACCATGGCTTGGGTTAGGTGCACTTCAGTCTTCAAAGTGACATCTTTGGTTTTTAACACTTTAAAGAGGCCTTTTGCAGCAGATTTTCCCAATGCAATAGGATGTCTGATTTCCTAACTTCTGCTTCCATGGGTGCTGACTGTGGATCTAAGTAAAATGAAATCCTCGACAACTTCCATCTTTTCTCCATTTATCATGATGTTGCTTATTGGTCCAGTTGTGAGGATTTTTGTTGTCTTTATGTTCAGGTGTAATCCATGCTGAAGACTATAGTTTTTGATCTTCATCAGTAAATACCCCAAATCCTCTTCACTTTCAGGAAGAAAGGTTATGTCATCTGCATATTATAGATTGTTAATGAGTCTTTCTCCAATCCTGATGATGCATTCTTCTTCATATCACCCAGCCTAACGTGTCTCTTAAACCTAGTCACTTAATCTTTTTTGCAGTGCTCCCTCCCCACCACTCCCACTCCTGGTAACCAGCAAAGAAAGTTTCTTTCCATATATAAACCTCTCCTTGACTTTTTACAATAAGGCACTAATACAATATTTGTCCTATAATTGGCTTATTTCACTCAGCATAATGTCCTCTATTATGCTGAGGAGTGAGCCATAGGGATCCAGGTGAGGAGAGGGAACCCAGGCAGACCCAAAGCAGCAGGGCAGGAGAAAGGTGAGGAAGAGGCCCAGGGACGGGGACAGAGGAGGAGTCAGCCACAGGGATCCAGGTGAGGAGAGGGAACCCAGGCACACCCAAAGCAGCAGTGCAGAAGAGTGGGAGAAAGGAGAGGAAGAGACCCAGGGACCAGGACAGATAAGGAGTCAGCCGCAGGGATCCAGGTGAGGAGACAGAACTCAGGCCATGCCCCAAAGTGGCAGGGCAGGAGAACAGGAGAGAGAAGAGGAATAGGTCCGGGGACCGGGACAGAGCAAGGAGCCAGCCACAGGAACCCAGGTAAGAGTTATTAGAGAGGTTTCCAACAGGGAGACAAACTTGTCTGTCGGTTTGTCCTACCATGGTGACATGCTGATGTGAGTTTTGAGGCTGAGCCACTGGTGTTTCAAACCCAGTGGGGTGTACATGGTGCACAGGTATCAGCCCAGCTTACAGACTGAGACAGACTAGGAAAAAGGAAGAGGCCATCCACTTCTCAAAGAATTGTCCAGGGAAAACCTTATGAATAGCAAAGAAACACTCTCTGATACATTACCGCACAACTTTATGAATAGTCCAGATAAGTTAGAAGGGTCTCAAAATAGGACTGGGAAAGAGCTGCATCATCTGAGTAAACCTAGCCTTACTCATACGGATAAGGTAAAGCTTTCGAGACCTCCATTTGCTGATGTGGCACCACTCAAATTGAAGAGAAACAGCTGCAGACATCCAGTAATCATCGGAATGGAATGTACGAAGTGTGAATCTAGGAAAATTGGAAGTTGTCAAAAAAGAAATGGAATGCATAAAGATTGATATCCTAGGTATTAGTGAGCCTAAATGGATGGGTTTTGTCCATTTTGAATCAGACAACCATATGATCTATTACAACGGGAATGACAGTTTGAAGAGGAATGGCGTGGAGTTTATCACAAAGGATGTTTCAAGAGCTGTCCTGAAGTACAATGCTGTCAATAATAGGATAATATCCATACACCTACAAGGAAGACCCATTAATATGACTATTATTCAAATTTATGCACCAACCACCAAAGCCAAAGATGA
>NW_006921803.1:6105140-6106684 GCF_000298275.1 Orycteropus afer afer
TGTGAACTTTCAGCCTCCTGAGCTGTGAGAAAATAACATTTCTTTTTTAAAAGCACCCACTTGTGGTATTTTGTTACAGCAGTGTTTGGAAACTAAGCCACCTGTAATGAGGTTCAAGTTCAAGGTCAAGAAGTACTGACCTGTAGCCTCATTTTCTGGGTGGCCTGGCTCATGTCACAATACCTCAGGATGGGCATGCAGGATGCTCTGGGCTTTCTCTTCTCTCAACAGTGCTGGGTGGACAGCCATGTGGCTGAACCAGGACCCTGTTGCTTAGTTATTAACTGAGGAGTATTTCCTACAGGTGACATCTCTGAATCAAGGGCTTCTCACCAGCCACTCTCCTTGGTCATACACCCTGCAGAGACTCCACCTTTGGGGATAGATACATAAGGAAAAGAAGCCACCCACTATTCCTCCCAACCCATGCAGTTGGGCCACGGTGGAAGGAGGCCCAGGCCCTACAGCAGCCCTCACTGTGTGGGCTCTGGGGGCTGCAGCTTTGAGTGGCATCTGCCTCCTGCCTGCTTCCCTGTACCTGTGGCATAAGCTTCAGGAGTCACAAACCATCCTCTGAGAACTCTGCCCTCACCCCATTCTTCCTTTAGCTCCTGGAAGGTACCTCATTCTTGCCTTAATGTCTTTGCCAAGGTTGCTTCCTGCAAGGAATAGGACATCCCCCCTCAAATGCCAGCAACTCCTCCTAGGCTGATCCCAGGTAGAACGACCTTTGACCTCTCTCACAGAGGCACCCCCAATCCAACAGGTCACTCAGGGCCTTTATCCTATCTTTCCTTCTGGACCTAAGCCTCCCAGTACACCTGCTAAGCTGGGCTCCCCAAATGGACCCTAACCCTCCAGTTCACCTCACCATCCTGGCTTCCCCACTAGACCTAAGCCCCCCAGTATCTGTGTGCATCTGTGTCTTAGTCCCCAATGGCTGCTGTGCCCCTTGCCCAGCACAGAGCCTGGCTCATGCATGCAGGGTCTGTTCACTGTGAGGAGACTGAGTGGATAAATGCTGGAAGGAAGGAGGCCATGCAGATGGGACTGAACTCTGCTCTGGACCCTGTAGAAACAACACGGCACAGGTATCTGACCAAGGGGATTCCCAAGGGGAATCATCAGCATCACCTGACCAAGGCTGATTCCTATGAGGTAGAGGTCAGGCCTGCCTCCTCTGTCATCCTTTGTACCACTTCCAACACCAGCCGTCCCTCCCACACCACTCTCTACTTCTCTGCTGGGTCTGATAATTCCTTGCAAAGGTCCCACAGAACTCACAGACCATACTCACAGTTAAGGGTTTATTAGGGAAGTAACAGGTTACAATTCAGCATCAGAAATGACTCAGGATACAGTTCTTCAGTGGGCAGCTTCTCAGCTGCACCCACAGGCATGGCTGTCTGCTCTGCAGTCCCTTGCCTCTTCCTTGCTTAGACAAGTGTGACAAAACCCTTTACCTCTGCCAATAACTGCCAGGAAGCACCTACTTTGCCAGTAAGCCTCGGCGTGAAGACCAAGCGGCTCAGCCCTCCGCCTCC
>NW_006921803.1:6107740-6108726 GCF_000298275.1 Orycteropus afer afer
GACACAGGGCAGAAGAGCAACAGGACCCTCTCTCAGTCCCTCTTTTTCACCTGGCCATCTCTGACTTTCTTCCCACCCATTCCTGGGAGACTTGTCATGTGGAGGGAAGAGGGGGTATGGCCTCATTGAGAGTGTTAAGACTGTCTCTGCCTTAGTTCATAACAGTCCCAGCATAGGTCACATGCCCACTCCTGCACCAACCACTGTGGCCAGTATTTAGAGCACGCTAAACTGCTATAACCAATGGACCCCGACGTGATGTCATGTTATCTCATGCTCTTGTAGCAGTTTGAGGTGAGTGCCCAGGCTAACAGATGATCCCTCCATGTAGGCATGCAGGGACCCAGGCTGTCTATGGGCCCCATCGCCTCCATCTACATAGGGAAGTTTCCCAGCCAGGCCTGGAGACCCACTCCACTTCTATCCACATACCATTGGAGCGAACCCAGGTCATGCCCACCCTTACCTGCAAGGAACCAGGATCAAATGGTGTAAGGATGCTGCCCAAAGAGGGGGCGAGTGAGTGTGTGTGTTGTTCCCAGCCCCCCTTGAGATAGAATATGTTTGACCTGGGCCATGTGCACACCCTGCAGGGCCAGGTACTGGCCTGGTGGCCTCACTGCAGTCTTTCAGAGGGAAAAGGGCAGGCCCAGGAAGGTATGATGGTACCTATAAGAAAGGAGGCAGGGACTTGGCCAGTCTCCCCTGATGTCTCTTGGAGAGGCCGCCCAGACAGAAGAAACCAATAGCACCCCATGAGCGGGCCCACCAGGGAGGGCAGGCCATGGAGAAAGGGAAGGCCAGGAGACTGCGGGATCCACTCTGAGGGCGTCTCTCCAGGCCTTGCCAGGACCCTCTGGAGCCCATGGCTTGGGGCAGGGAGGCCCAGCAACCCTGCTAACTGGGCCCAGGATTGTGACCTGCATGTTCCCTGGGGACAGGCTCCAGGTCCCTGAGTCCAGCTGTGCTGCCTGTGGCCAGGGCTG
>NW_006921803.1:6109826-6110638 GCF_000298275.1 Orycteropus afer afer
TGTCAACGATGTTACCCACGCACCGTGACAGACCTCTCGGAGGAGCTGTGCACTGGGCCAGCCCCATCTCCCTGCGGGGCAGGTCGCAGGCAGTAACAGAAACACCCAGGGCGTGTGGGGTGTTTTTCAAAGTTCTCAGCCCAGTAAGTGTCCCTTGGAGGGAGCTATCCCCTGGTGAAGGGCAGGATCAGTAGGACTCCAGGGCCTCCCTCCTCACTCCCTCCTCACCCTAGGCCAAGATCTCCCCTCCACCCACCCCATTTGTCCTCTAGAGGGTCATGCTGTCCAAGGATGAGAGTGCCATCTAACCTCCAAGCCTCTGGATAGGGTTGTCAGACACAAGGTGGGAACCTTGGTTAGAACTGAACTTTCAAGTAAACAACAAATTACCTTAGCGTAAGTACAAATAAGGAAGACCGAAGAGGAATCAATGCATTTCAAGCATGGTGCTGGCAGAGGACAGGAATAGACCGTGGACTGCCAGAGAAATGACTAAATCGGTCTTGGAGGAAGTCCAGCCAGAACACTCCTTAGAAGTGAGGGGGGCGAGACCAAGAGTACTTTGGACTTGTCAGGAGCAGTCCCTGGAGAAGGACAAAATGCTTGGTAAAGGAGATGGTCAGCGAGAAAGAGGAAGACCTTCCACAACATGGACTGACACGGAGCTTGCAATGATGGGCTCACACCTGGATGGCAATGACTGTGAGGATGGGGCTGGGCCTGGCAGTGTCTCGGTCTGCTGTGCACAGGTCTGAGTTAGAACTGATTCAATGGCACCTAACAGCCATGTCCCAGATACTGCATCGCACTGC
>NW_006921803.1:6111457-6112537 GCF_000298275.1 Orycteropus afer afer
AGTCTTTAATTTCCCCATTTGATCAGCATTCTTCTATGGAATCTTTGATCAAAATGTTCAGTAATGGTTGTCAGGCACCATCCAGCTCTTGTGGTTTCCTGGCAAAAGAGGCAGTTGTTCATGGAGGCGACTAACCACAGTCCATGTTCTCCTTCTCTTCCTGACCCTCTCTCTTCCTCTGTTGCTCCAGGTGAACAGAGACCAAGTGCTGTGCCCTGGATGGCCGCTTGCAAGCTTTGAAGACCCCAGGCACCATGCAGTGAAGTAGGAGATAGAACCAAAGCACTGAACGTGTTGTTAGGCAAAATCACTGGGGTTGGATACAGTGGTAAGTCAGGCACCCCAGATAGTTAATCTGGGGCAGCACAGGTAATTGCAGGGTAGGGAGGTGCCCATGCCAGGAGTCTGGGTGAGGCTGTGGTCCGGTTCCTAGTTCAGTGACTCTGGGGCTCTGATGGGTCACCAGGAGGCCCTGCCTGCCCCAAGGATGACTCAGGTGCCCGCTAGCAGTGAGGCTTGCTGAAGGCCAGGCAGAAATGGGTTGGAGGGGTGAGGCAGCCCAGGATGGGGACTGCATTCTGTGGACCCTGCCTCTGTCTGACCTCTCACCCAGTGGCAGGAGGGCTGGCCCCCTCACCTTAGCTGCACCCCAGAGCTCTTGTGGTAAGACCATTGGGTGTGGAGGTCAGAAGCCAGAGAGCCAGGCCTGATGTACTGTGGATGGGGTGCTGGGATGCAGTGCATGTGTGCACCCTAAACTTGTGCAGGTCATGACCTGCACAGCTGCACCCAGAGGTCTCAGCAGCTTCTCTGCTCCCTTCTCCCTCCCAGAACTACAAGTGTGGCCCCTAGTTCTGCCACAGGCCCTGTCCCCCACCTTGGGGACCTACCCTCACCAGGCTGCTGCCCCCAACATAGCCCTGTGCTGCTGTGGGCCTCTCTGGCTACACTTACTCCATGAGGCCCCTTGGAGTTAACTGGGCTGGGTGATGCGAAGTAAGGAAGATGGCTTCCCAAGGCCACCTGCCCAGCACCCTCTTGTTTGCGTGAGTGCTTGTGTCTGCACACACAGGGCAGGGC
>NW_006921803.1:6114033-6114587 GCF_000298275.1 Orycteropus afer afer
GCCTGAAGCCTCTGACCACAGCGCTGAGGCTCCATCAGCCTCACCTGGCTCAATAGGTGGGTCCCAGGGAGGGTCTGCTAAGGCCTCTCCCAGCCACTTCACACAGGGCTCAAGGTCAGAGCTGAGGACATGAGGCTGGGCTCTAGGCCCCGGGGGACGGGGGGCCCAGGGGACAGGGGGGCTCAGGGGATAAGGCTGTGCTCCCAAGGCTTCAGGAATCCTACATGCTGGGGGGAGGTGGTTGGGGGTATGAAGGAGCACCACCCTCTAATCACAGACCACAGCCCAGGTCTTCCATCCTCCCTGCCCCCTCCCTCCCCCTCTCTTCTCTTTCTTTGCCCTTCTCCCAGACTCCCTCCTTCCCTCCCAGCACCCAACTCTCCCATCTGCCCTGCCCCACCAGGAGCTCTCGCTAGGGAGGCCTCCCCAGTCAGCTACTACAAACCCTACTGCACAGCAGGGGAAACTGAGGCCCCAAGAGGCAGGTTGGGAAGGTCTCCCCTAAGCATCTGTAGCAGCTCCTCCCCACCTGCCATGAAGTGAGAGCCCAGCTG
>NW_006921803.1:6136389-6137341 GCF_000298275.1 Orycteropus afer afer
ATAACAGAAGGTAGTGTATATGACAATGTAACCACCACTAACAGTAGCTTAAGGAGCTCTGGTGGTATAGTGGGTAAGGTATTTGGCTGCTAACCAGAAGGTCAGCAGTTCAAACCCACCAGCTGCTCCATGGATTAAAGATGAGGCACTCTATTTCATAAAGATTTACAGCCTTGAAACCAAAAGGGGGTTGTAATGAGCTGGAATTAACTTGAGGGCAGTGAGTTTGATTTTGGCTTTTCAAAAGTAGTTTGGAAAGAGGAAACATTCATTTTTTATTTAAAAGGGGGAAATTTCTTCTTCACATGTACCACACTGATCTGAAGCCCTGATCAAAGAATCACAGAATGACCTCAGAGTTCAAGGAGGCCAAGCTCCCAGGCCAGGAAGGAATGGGTCACACAGCACTGATAAGTCCATGCCCCTTAGCAAAAGAGTTGGTTACACTATTCTGCACTGTTGGATTGCTCCAACGATTGAAAATCTACCTTGACACTGATAAATCTGGGATTCTCTTCCCCATAGCTCCTACCTACTTGGCCATGTTGTCAGAAGGGACCAGTCCCTGGGGAAGGATATCATGCTCTGTAAAGTAGAAGGTCAGTGAAAAAGGGTAAGTTCCTCAATGAGATGGATTGAGACAGTGGCTGCAGTGATGGGCTCAAGGGTTGTAAGGATGTCACAGGACTGGGGAGGTTCCATTCTGCTGTACATAGGGTTGTTGGAGCACCTAACAACAATAGCTTCTACACACTTGTCTATTAAAATATATGTCCATATAAGAGCTGATGTAATCTCCCATTAATTATCAAGCAGAAATCATGCTTTCCTTGTCACCAGTCCTATACCAGAATCAAATTATGCAGAATAACTTCTTCATGAGTCTTAAATTTGTACAGAGCATCAGTCACTCAGAACTCTACCTCTCCATTAGAAAAAGGGGGGAGGGGTA
>NW_006921803.1:6138452-6139694 GCF_000298275.1 Orycteropus afer afer
AAAAAAAAAAAAAAGCATAGGAATTGTAGTAGGTTAAACTGTGTTCAAAAAGCATATGTTCAAGTCCTAACCCCTAGGACCCTGATTGAAAATAGGTCTTTGTGGACATAATAAAATTAAACTAAGGTCATACTAAATCCAATGACTGATGTCTTCATAAGGGAAAGGAGCAGGAAGTTTGTATACAGACACACAGAGAGTCACAGAGGGAGGAACTCCTTGTATTGATGGAGGCAGAGATTACGAAGCTGTAAGCCAAAGCATGCCAAGGATTGCCAGCAATCACTTGAAGCAAGGAAGAGGCAAGGAAGGATTCTCTCCTCAAGCCTTCAGAGGGTAGGGGTTCCTGTGAACACTTTGATTTCAAACTCCTAGCATCTAGAACTATGAGAGGCTCGATTTCTGTTGTTTTAAAACACCCAGTCTGTGGAAATTTGTATGGCAGCTCTAAGAAACTAATACGGGAAGTAATAATAAAAATAAAATAACAGGTAAAATTTAAATAAGATATATAAATTTATTTTATATATTTTTGGTAATACAGACTTAAAGAAAATAAAAACAGAACAAGAATATTTTACTAACTTTCAGCTCTGAATTGCAGCTTCTCACAAAAGCAGTCAGCTGTACGGATGCAGGTGAGGAGAGAGAACTCAGGCATGCCCAAAACAGCAGGGTGGGAGAGCGGGAGAAAGAGGATTAAAAGGCCCAGGAACCAGGACAGAGGAGCAGTGAGGCACAGGGTTCAAGGTGAGGAGAGAGAACCCAGGCACACCCAAAGCAGCAGGGAGGGAGAGCGGGAGAAAGGGGATTAAAAGCCAGATACCTGGACAGAGGAGCAGTCAACTGCAGGGATCCAGGTGAGTAGAGGGAACACAGGCACGCCCAAAGCATCAGGACAGGAGGGTGGGAGAAAGGGGATTAAAAGCCAGGAACACAGAGAGAGGACCCAGTCAGCCGCAGGGATCCAGGTGAGGAGAGGGAACACAGGCATGCCCAAAGCAGCAGGGAGGGAGATAAGGAGAACAGGATTAAAAGCCAGGAACATGGACAGAGGACCAGATAGTCACAGGGATCCAGGTGAGGAGAGGGAACACAGGCATGCCCAAAGCAGCAGGGCAGAAGAGAGGGAGAAAGGGGATTAAAAGCCAGGAACACGGACAGAGGACCAGCCAGCCGCAGGGATCCATGTGAGGAGAGAGAACCCAGGGATGCCCAAAGCAGCAGGGCAGAAGAGAGGGA
>NW_006921803.1:6141599-6142647 GCF_000298275.1 Orycteropus afer afer
AAAAAAAAAAAAAAAAAAAGCCAGGTGCCAGGACAGAGAAAGAGTCAGCTTCAGGAATCCAGGTGAGGAGAGAGAACCTAGGCATGCCCAAAGCAGCAGGGCGAAAGAACGGGAGAAAGGGGATTAAAAGCCAGGAACCCAGAAAGAGGAGCAGTCAGCCACAGGGATCCAGGTGAGGAGAAGGAACACCAGCATGGCCAAAGCAGCAGGGAGGGAGATTGGGAGAAAGGGGATTAAAAGCCAGGACACGGACAGAGGAACAGTTAGTCACAGGGATTGAGGTGAGGAGAGGGAACAGAGTCAAGTGCAAAGCAGCAGGACGAGAGAGTGGGAGAAAGGGGATTAAAAGACAGGAAAATGGACAGAGGACCAGTCAGCCGCAGGGATCCATGTGAGGAGAGAAAACCCAGGGATGCCCAAAGCAGCAGGGTGGAAGAGAGCAAGAAAGGGGATTAAAATGCCAGGAACCTGGACAGAGAAGGTGTCAGCTGTAGCAATCCAGGTGAGGAGACATAACACAGCCACACCAAAAGCAGCAGGGGGGGAGAGCAGGAGAAAGGGGTTAAAAACCAGGAACCCTGACAGAGGATGAGTCAGTTGCAGGGATCCAGATGAAGAGAGAGAACCCAGGCACACCAAAACAGCAGGGTGGGAGAGAGGGAGGAAGGGGATTAAAAGCCAGGAACCAGGACAGAGGAGCAGTGAGGTGCAGAGGTCCAGGTAAGGATAGAGAACCAAGGCACACCCAAAGTAGCAGGGCGGGAAGCTGGTGAAAGGGGATTAAAAGACAGAAACCTGGACAGAGGAGCAGTCAGCAGAAGGGATCTAGGTGAGGAGAGGGAACTCAGGCATGCCCAAAACAGCAGGGCGGAAGAGAGGGACAAAGGGGATTAAAAGGCAAGCAACCTGGACAGAGAAGGAGTCAGCCATAGGGATCCAGGTAGGAGAGAGAACCCAGGCATGCCCAAAGCAGCAGGACAGGAGAGCGAGAGAAAGGGGATTAAAAGGTAGGAACCCAGACAGAGGAGCAGTCAGTCCTAGAAATCCA
>NW_006921804.1:0-11946 GCF_000298275.1 Orycteropus afer afer
TCGTTGGTGAAGAAGGAGGAGTGTTTCTCACTCAGTGAGTGAAGTTGCAGGAGGTGTCGGTGTAGTTGTGCCTTATGGGGACTGTTGTTGTCTCCCACTCAATTAGACACAAATTACAATTTAATAACCTTCAAAAAACTTTTCAGTCTTTTGCAGGTCCAGAGGGTCCTTGGGGTTGCTGGAAAGTAGAATGTGTTCTTAAGCCCCGGGAATCTATGAGAGTGCTGTCTCTTTAAATATCCAAAATAGTCAAGCTGCTTTTTAAATCTACAAAATGGCAGCATTCTCCAGACCAGCAAAAGTCCACAGCTCAGCCCGCCTTTCTCTTCACCTTCTCCGTTTATTCCCCAGGCACCAGAGCAGTCCTCCATGCAGTCCCTGGCTAGCAGGGCTGATTAATTTTTAAGTCCTATCACCACTCGGGAACCTCCAAGTTGTCTGTGCCATCAGGATTGCTCAAGATCGCTGCCAAACCGCAGCTCCATATATCTCCTTTTTTTGGTATTTTCATGCAAATTCTTCTGCTAGTTGGGGTTTAGTATACTTCTATATCCTTCCCTTCAAGGCTCAGGGGTCCAGGATTATCTACTGTGTCTGTGTTAATCGGTTTCCCTTTTCTTTGTTGAAGGGGGTCTGTGCAGTCTTTCTGCCTAGTCTGCCATCTTGCTGGAACTGCCCAACCATGGTTGTTGTTCTTAAGTGCCATCATTAGACAGACACAAATAAAAACAATAATGAGATATAATCTCACCACAGCAATGATAGCAAAATTCAATAAGACAGCAAACAACAAATGCTGGTGAAGGCATGGAGAGATTGAAACTCTCATACACTGCTGGTAAGACTGTAAAATCACTGTGGAAAACAGTATGGTGCTTCATTAAAAAGTTGGAAATAGTAATATATTTGTTCCAGTAATCCTACTCTTAGCTGTACTAGGTATACATCCTAAATAAGTGAGAGCCAGGAAACAGATATAAGCACACTCATGTTCATCCCAGCACTATTCACAATAGCAAGGAGATGGAATCAACGTAAATGCCCATCAAAAGATAAATGGATAACCAAACTATGGTATATACACACAATGGAATACTGTGCAATATTAAACAATAATGAGGATTCTGCAAAATGCCTCACAACATGGATGAATTTAGAAGACATTATTCTGAGTGAAAGAAATCAATCACAGAAAAACAAATGTTGTGTGAATACACTATTATAAAAAATCATGAAAAGGTTTATACATAGAAGGAAATTTTCTTCTCAGTTACCTGGGATGGGAGGGGAGGGGAGGAAAAATTGCTAGCTAGGTAAAAGACACATATTGATTTGAGTAAAGGGAAAGTCAATATACCAAAAGTAGGGAACCAGCACAATATCACTTAGGAAAGGGAAGACATGGATAGGTGCATAAGAGCACAGACAATAAAGGTAAATGCTATTACATACTCAATACTGCATTATCAGTAATAACAAACATTAATCTACAGGTGGGTACATAGTTAGACAAGCAAGATAACGAAGTATAGGTGGGAGAATGGGGATGTACCCATGACCATATACACAGGTCTGGTAGATGATATTTCTATATATGTATTTTTATGTGCTGTATGAGGGAGTGAATCTCTGGGACTTTTGGCTTGGGATCATGGTCACGGGACATCAAGCTCAATTGGCATAGTACACAAAAACATTTTTCTACATTCCACTTTGGTAAGTAGTGACTAGGGTCTCAAAACTTGTGAGATGCCATCTAAAATGCAACTATTGGTCTCTCCTCATCTGGAGCAAGAAAGAGTAAAGAAAATCAAAGATGCATTCAAACAATTAGTCCAAATAACTCACTGACCATGGGAAGGAACCTCAGTCTACCAGAACGAGATTGTGCCTGGCTATCACTGCCAGATAGAGTGGGAGAAAAATGTAGAACAAAACTCAAAATCATAAAAAAAAAAAAAAAAAAGACTAGGCTTAATGGTCTCATAGAGACTGGCTAAACACCTAAGACTATGACCCCTAGTTACCTTCAAGTTTAGAATTGAACTCACTCCTGTGTGTTAACCTTCAGTCAAACAAAAGACAGGCCTACAAAGTGAACAATTATACCAGGGAGGTACTCTCCTTAGAAAAATCAACTATGGGAAATCAGAAGAGCAGCACTTGCACAGGTAGAAATCTCAGAAGGCAGGAATGCATAGGAAAGAAGGACTCAGGAAAAGTTAACCACAGGGAGGAAGTAGGAAAAGACCTGTTGCATTATGGGAATTATAATCAATGTCACAAAACAAAATGTGTTGGAACTATTGAATGAAAAATGAATTTGTTCTGTAAACTTTCACCCAAATCACAATAAAAAGTTTAAAAATAAAGAAAAAGAAGGAAGTCAAAGACTCAAAGAAGAAACTAGTGTACAGGACTAATATAGTCTGCAAGAACCATGGCCTCACCCACCTTGAGACTGGAAGAACTAGATGGTGCCGAGCCACCATTATCAACCATTCCAACCAGGGACACAACAAAGTGTCCCAGATAGAATAGGAGAAAAACATAGAACCAAACTCAAATTCCTAAAAAAAAGATCAGACTTACTGGACTGGTAAAGGCTAGAGGAACCCCCAAGATTTGAGATACCCTTTAAACTTGGAACTTAAAAAATGACTTATTTCTGGAAGTCACTTATCAGTGCAAAGACAGAATGGCTCATAAAATAAAAAAATATCATCTTGAGTACTAGCTCCTTTAAACAGTCATCTAGATGGGGCCTAATGGTTAACATTTACCCTAGAACAAAGATAAGAAAGTAAGGGGGGAAGGAAGCCTAATGGAATTAGACTTAGATTAATGAAACAGAACAAGCAGAATTTTCATAATGAGAATGTTTACACATTACGAAAAATGTAACCAATATCACTGAATAATATGCATAAAAATTGTTAAATGAGAGCCTAATTTCTTATGTAGGAGCTCTGGTTGCATAGTGCCTAAGGCATTTGACTGCTAACCAGAAGGCTGGTGGTTCAAACACACCAGCCGCTCCTCAGAAGGAAGATGGGGCAATCTACTTCTGTAGTGATACTGCCTTGGAAACCCAAGCCTCCATTCAGCCCTCTCAGGACACGTTCCTTTCAGCTCCCTTAGGACAGGCTCCTCTTGGTTCCCTCAGGAAATGTTCCCCTTGACCCTGCCATTTGCACCACCAACTCTGCTGCAGGGCCCATTCTAGTCCTGTCACTGCCGGCTCTGGCACTTAGCCCCTTCTGGACCTCTCGCTATCATCAGTGTTACAGATTTTGGCCCATGTTATAGCTCTTTTAGGAGGTTATTTGCCTGCTTTGTCTCTGTTTCTTCTCTCTTCTTTCTTCCTGCTACTTCTTCCTATTGTTTGTCTTTCTGCTTCTTTCTTCTGAAACCTCTGTGGGTTTGGCTGTTTATATACATAAATTGAAATCATGGTCAATTTCAAGGCATGACCCCTCCCAGGGAGGGCAAAAACTGACCAATTCTCTTTTTGTAGGCCACAGACACTTCATTTGCATAGTCTATTGACCAATCCCTGCAAATTGTATGCCAATCACAGGGCAGGCTGCAGCCCAGGAACAGGCAAAAAGTTATCAAATCACAAATTGTTTAAACTTACTCAGGAAGTGTTGGCCAACCTGGACAAAAGTAACAAACCCTCTTGGCTAGGAAAGTAGGGCAAATGTAACTCCTTAGGGCTTATGTGAAAAATTTCTCAAGTTGTTTTTCCAGAGAACCAAGGCAGAAAGCCAGATAAAGGAACTCATTTCACCAGACAATATGAATGCAGATTTTATTTATAAACCTTTTTCTTTCCTATCTGTTTTAGAAAACAACTTGCATAAGCAATAATTATGACTCTATCAATACCCATGCATTGTATAAAGATAAAATTTGTATGACAATAACAACAAAAAAGAAGGAGGGTAACAGATATATATAGGAAGGCTGAGGAGTGAATGTCTTATAATAATTAAAAGTGTGGTTATGACGTGCAAGTAGGAGAAATAGAGCCAATGTTGGGAATGTGAGGTTAAAAAGCTGTTATGGATTAAATTGTGTCCATCTATCTGTCAACAGTAGCTTGCATGTTGCTATGATGCTGAAGAGGTTTCAGCAGAGCTTCCAGACTAAGACAGATGATGAAGAAAACCTGGTGATCTGCTTCTGCAAACCAGCCAGTGAAAACCCTATGGACCATAAGTATCCCTCAAGTGATCATAAAGATGGTACAGGACCAGTCAGCATTTCATTCCATTGTGTATGGGGTCACCAGGAGTCAAGGCCAATGGGAAAGTGGCTAACTATAACAATGAACTATTCAAAAAATGTTTGCCATCCATACCCAATGACTTTGAACTCTGTAGGTTTTAGAAATCTTACCACCCAATGAGCAAAGTTTCCACCAAACCAAACCCACTGCTGTCAAGTCTTTTCTGACTCATAGTCATCATAGAAACAGTCCTAATGCAAACCCAAAGGACAGAGTAGTATTGCCCCATAGGATTTCCAAGGTTATGATATTTATGGAAGCAGACTGCCACATCTTTCTCCTATAGAGCACAGCTAGTGAGTTTGAACCACTGACATTTCAGTTAAGCAGCCCAGCACTTAACCACACTGCTCCACCAGGGTTCACTAAAATGATTACATTCAATTGGAAAGTGAGTCTTCTATTGGCCCTCTAAGGATGCTCAGTCAACCAAATCTACAGTTTTTAGGGGTTTTTTTTAAGGGTTTTAACTATGTTTTCTATGATTTTGTTATCAAGTGGAAATAATTTTCAATAGGAACAGAGTAGAATATGTCTAACAAAACAAAAGCCACTGCCACTGAAGTGGAAATAATTTTCAATAGGAACAGAGTAGAATATGTCTAACAAAACAAAAGCCACTGCCACTGAGTCAATTCCAACCCATAGAGACAGAGTAGAACTGCTCCATAGGATTTCGAAGGCTGTAAATCTTTACAGCAGTAGAGTGCCTCACCTTTCTCCCATGAAGCGGCTGGTGGGTTTGAACTGCCAACATTTTGGTTAGCACCCAAACATTTTAACCACTACACCAACAGAGCTTCTTAGAAAATGTCTAAACCAAAAAAAAAAAAAAAAAAAACCCTACTCCCATTGTCTTGATTCCAACTCATAACAACCTTATTGGACAGAGTAGGATTGCCCCATAGGGTTTCCAAGGCTGTAAATCCTTACCAAAGTAGACTGCCTCATCTTTCTCCTGTGGAGTTTCTGGTGGATTTGAACTGCCGACCTTTCAGTTAGTAGCCAAATGGAATCCCATGCACAAAAGTCTGCCCAGTCGTGTACCATCCCCATGATTGGCTGGAGATCAGACAATGTCCCATTGTGATCCATGGGATGTTCATTGGCTGATTTTCAGAACTAGGTCAGTAGGCCTTTCTTCCTAGCTCATGTTAGTCTGAAAGCTCTGCTGAAACCAGCATAGTATCTTAGCTAACACAAAAGTCTCCACTGACAGATAGGTGGTGGCTGTGCATTAGATTTGTTGGCTGGAAAATGAGCCCAGGTCTTCCACCTGGGAGGCAAGATTGAATCAAATGTCAACAAATTACTCATGATGCTGCAAGTTGACAATTGGTGTAATCCAACAGAACCACACTTTTTTTTTTTTTTTTAATTGTGATTTGGGTGAAAGTTTACAGAGCAAATTCACTTTCCATACAGCAGCTCACATACACTTTGTTTCATGACATGGACTACAATTTCCCACAATGCAACAGCTCCCCTCCCACTTCCTCCCCATAGTTACCTCTTCCCTGTGTCTTTTCTTCCCATGCACTCCTGCCCCCTGAGCTGCCTCCCTGTGCATACACAGCCCTTCTCCTCTCCCATGATTGATCTCTCCAAGGAGTGTATCTACCTATTGTAAACGTTCAGCTCATATGCCTATCTTTTGTTTGGCTGGAAACCACAGGAATGGTTTCAATTCCAGACCTAAAGGGCAAGGGGCCATAGTCTCAGGCTCTATCAGACCAGCAAACCTGGTTTTTGTTTTGATGATTTTGAGTTTTGTTCCACATTGTTCTCCAACTCCATCTAGGATCTCCTACAAGGATCCCCATCTGAGTAGTTGACAGTGATAACCGAGCAGCATCTAGTTCTTCTGGTCTCATAGTTGTATAGGCTGAGGATTGTTGGTGTACCAGTCGCTTGAGCTAATTGTTTCCATGTGTCTTTGGTTTTCTTCATTCTTCTTTGTTCTGAATGAGGAGAGACCTCCTCATCCATTGCAGAAACACACTTTTTAAGAAATTAGATACTTTCCTAGAAGAGGAAAGGGAATTCATAGCAGACATTGGATATGTCAGATATTTGATGAGACAGTTTCCTGAAGACTTGAACTGTTGCTGCTATGAAGCCAATTACTAAGCAGACCATTAAACTGCTGCTGAAAGGAATGTATTACCAGAAATAAGAGGCATTTTCAAGAAGTACAGTGTCATCAACTGAAGGTGCATGCAACAGAAAGGCAGAGAAGTGGCAGAGATTAAGAATAAGTCTGCAATGCCCTGTATTCAAAACCGTACCTGGCTTTAAAACTATAAATGACTCCTTCTCTATGAAGTCATGTCTCTCAGGATTCTCACAGGTATTAGGTAATATTGACAGAGAGACTTATATGTTAGGCTTCTGACCACACAAAAAACAAAGGAAGGAAAGACCTCTACATATGTGTTCAGAATAGATTTATTCAGTGAGAAACAAAAAGTGATAGGCAGATTGCTGGCATTGCCTGGCATTGCAGGAGAATCTATAATGCAGTCTTAGTGAAGAGGCATGGACTTCACCATTATTGTCAACTCCAAATTATTGTTCTTGATGAAACTATTTGAAGAGGAAGAAGAGACAGTGGCAGTATTGGCCAAGTAGACCAAACAATTGAGTTGGACTGGGAGACGTCAGTTCAGATTTAGGTATATTGTGGTAATGTAGGTATGTTGAGCCTCTAAAGTTAGATTTTTGCAAAGTAAGGTTTTGGGTTTGGAGTAAACATATCTTACTTCTATCCATAGAGGAGTCCTCAGACCAACTCTGTAAGAAGTATTTTCAAATACAGTGTTCGCTAATTAATTTTCATGTGTTTGTGCGGAGAGAAAGCTGCCACATATAGAACACATATGGCCACCCAACCCTTAATATCAGCTATTGTTGTTGTTGGGTGCTATTGGGTCTATTTTGACTAATAATAACCCCATATGACAGAGTAGAACTTTCTCATGTAAGGCATTTGACTGCTAACCAGAAGACTGGCAGTTCAAACCCACCAGCCACTCCTCAGAAGGAAGACTGGGCAATCTATTTCCGTAGTGATACTGCCTGGGAAATCAAGGAGGGGTCACTATGAGTTGTATCCAACTCCATGGCAGTGGGTTTGTTTTTGGTTTTGGTAGTATTTACGAAAGCTGATCACCACATCTTTCTCCCACAAAGCCTCTGGGCAAGTTCGGAAAACCAACATTTCAGCACCCAAGTGCTTAACCCTTTGTATCACTTGGTCTCCTTCAGCACCCAGAAAGTCCTAGTGTAGGTAGTATAGATTCATATAAACCAAAACACTCCCTTGGATCCTGAGAGGAAGAACAATTCCACTTGATTTTTTCAGTTAAGGCAAGAAAGTATATTTTGTGGAAGACTGTGACCAGAGGTAAACTCCACCTTGGGAATCCAAAATTAAGGTCAGGAAATGAGCGATAAATCACAGTGATATGTAGCTCTAGATGTACAGGCAAAGGGACTTAGAAGACAATCTACTCCTCTTCTAAAATGAAAGGAACCTGGAAGAGAGGTTTATGTAGCCAGGGCATCCCCCAAACAATGCTCTCCTCCAGCGAGTGGGAATGTGATATCAGAGTGGTCCCTGATTTTGAAGAGGGAGGATGTGACAGAAGATCACTTACCTGATCAGATAATAGTTGTACATTTTCTAGCTCAGACCTCCAGCAGTCCTGATGATGCAGAGGTATCCCTAGCTGGTTGGGTCAGTAGAATAAAGTTTGATTTGGTGAGCTGGTGGCCCAAGGAGATAGCCAGAGACATAAAGACTGTAGAGTTATGGGACCACAAAAATTGACCTAGTAAAGGGTTCTTCTTCAATCATTAGAAAAAAGGGGTAGAGTGGTGTTAACACATGAGAGGCCCCCACAAGTGCTGTAAATAAATATTGTGATTTGGTTTCTCCTCCTCACCCTTCAGGAATAGAATTTTCAAGGAGCTAAAAATATTGTTCTGAGAAGATGTAAGGAGGCAGATAAAACTTTTTTCCCTAAAATTGCAAAGGCTGATGAAGACAGACTGGCCTGGTTTGGCTGTTTTTCATGAGATAAGTAGTTGAAGTGAAGATACTGGACTCGCCTCTGAGGGGGCTGAACACAGTGGGAACTGTCACTTGTAGGAGAAATTGGCTTTGACAAGAAACTGACAGGGAGGCAGTACCAGCCAGATGGCAGAGGTTATGCAGTGTACTTCCTCCTATGACAACTCCCGGATGTTCAGTACCAATAACCAGATATCACTAAGTACAATTGCAGTTCCTTATCTTTTTGGGGTTTTTTAGTGCATTTTATTGAACTATAATTTATGCACAGTGAAATACACAAAACTAAAGTGACATGGGTCAATGCATTTTTTTTTTTTTTTAATTCAGTGTTCCCTCCTCTCCCCTCCAACCCCTGGCAATCAACAAAGAAAGTTATATAAACCCTCCATATATAAACCTTTCCTTGACCCTCCACAACAACGAACTAATACTATATTTGTCCATCTGTGATTGACTTATTTCACTCAGCATAATATCCTCCAAGTTCATCCATATTATGTGGTGTTTTGCAGACTCTATATTATGCTTTAGTGCCACATAGCATTCCATTATGTGTATGTACCGTATTTTGGTCATCAACTCTTCTGCTATAAATCTTAGAGATAAGTCCCTTGCCAGATATGTTGTTGTTTCTTGCTGTTGTTAGGTGCCATCTAGTCGTTTCTGACTCATAGCGACCCCATGCACAGCAGAATGAACCACTGCCCAATCCTGCGCCAGCTCCCATGACCCCTGCTATACTTGAACCCATCATCGCAGCCACCGTGTCAATCCATTTCATTGAAGGCCTCTCCCTCTTTCGTCGACCCTCCACCCTACCAAGAATGACATCCTTCTCCAAGGAATGGTCCCTTCTGACAACATGACCAAAATAGGTGAGAGGAAGTCTGGCCATTCTCACTTCCAAGGAGCATTCTGGCTGCACTTCCTCCAGGACAGATCTGTTAGCAGTCCATGGTACTTTCAGCATTCTTCGCCAGCACCACAACTCAAAAGCATCAACTCTTCTTCAGTCTTCCTTATACATTGTGCAGCTCTCACATGCATATGAGGCTATTGGAAATATTATGGCTTGTGTCAGGTGCACCTTAGTCCTCAAGAAAACATCCTTGCTCCTCAGCACGTGAAACAGTTCCTTCGCAGTTGACTTTCCCAGTGCTACACGTCGTCTAATGTCCTGACTGCTGCTTCCATTGGCATTGATTGTACAACCAAGCAAAGTGAATCTTTGACAACTTCAATCTTCTCTCCATTTATTGTGATGGGGCTCATTGGTCCAGTTGTGAGGATTTTTGTTTTCTTTATGTTGAGATGTAATCCATACTGCAGACTGTATTCTTCAACCTTCATCAGTAAGTGCCTCAAGTCATCCTCACTTTCAGCAAGCAAAGTTGTATCATCTGCATATCTCAGGTTGTTAATGATTCTTCCTCCGATCCTGATGCCACGTTTTTCTTCATGTAGTCCAGCTTCTCAGATTATTTGCTCAGCATATAGATTGAATAAGAATGGGGAAATGATACAACCTTGACGCACTCCCTAATTGATTTTAAACCATGTAGTGTCCCCTTGTTCTGTTTGAATGACAGCCTCCTGATCAACATACAGGTTCCTCATGAGTACAATCAAGTGTTTGGGAATTCCCATTCTTCTCAATGTTATCCATAATTTGTCATGATCCACACCATCAAATGTCTTTGCATAATCAATAAAACACATGTAAACATCTTTCTGGTATTCTTTGCCTTGAGCCAAGATCCATCTGACAACAGCTATGATATCCCTTGTTCCACGTCCTCTTCTAAATCCAGCTTGCACCTCTGGAAGTTCTCTGCCAATATATTGCTGCAACCGTTTTTGAATTATCTTCAGTAAGATCTTACTTGAGTGTGATATTAATATACAGAGATATAAATCTATATCTATCTATAGATGGATAGATAGATACAGATACAGACACAGATATAGATATATATCAAACTCAGTGCCATTGAATCAATTCTGATTCATAGCAACACCTATTGGGTTTCCAAGGTGGTAAATCTTTATGGAAGTATATTGCCCCATCTTCCTTCTGCAGAGTGGTGGTGGGTTTGAACTGCCAACCTTCTGGTTAGCAGTCAAATGCCTTAGGCAGTGCACCCCCAGAAGATATAGGGTCCAGAAATTATTGAAGATGAAGTATGACTTTTGATCTTGCTAGGATACAGAAGTTGAGGTTCAGACCAAGTATAATTTATTTAATATCTGAGTTACATAAAGAAGAAATTTCAATTGATGATACCTTCATTGAGGATATTCAATGGCAAAGGTGTCATTAGTCAGTGGCCCATGAGGAGTGGAGGTCAATGTGGTACAGAAGCTCAAAACAGCATTGCCTACTCAGGCCCTGTGAGTCTGTTTTACCATGATTCATGCCAACCTTCAGCAAGGGCTGAGCTGATGTTCCTCCTCTTCTCAGTCATTGCCACTTCTCCCCCCAAGGAGACCAAGTCCACACAGAGCTGCTCTGTATGATCCATGTATAGAAATGGAATCAACTTCCCAGAACATCCCAAACAATCGTTTCTCTGTCTCTTTCCTCACACAGCCCTCATGACTCTGATTAGAAAACATCTTCTTTCCCTTCTCTAACTACTTTGAATGTTACTTTGTCAAGGAAAAAAGAATCTCTTCTTCAGACTCTATGTCACACTATATCAGCTCAATCAACTTTTCACACACTCTCCAGTTCTGAACTCTTGGTAAAAACCAAGTCTTGTTCTGGGGGCAGTTGGGGTGAAAGGCAGGGGAGAGTGTAGATGAGAAAGAAGGGAGAACCTTCTCACTTGACCAATCTCTATTTGGCCTTAAAGTCAAAGCCAACAAGTTGACTTGTAAAAGGATGTTCAAATTCACTATTCATCATGGAAATTAAAAATTAAATGAGATATTGTTTTTCCTATATCAAATTAACAGCCCAATTAATCACAGCCAATATTGACGAGATTGTGAAAAATGGGAACTTTCATACACTGTAGGTGGGAATATAAACATGAAGTCTTTTATTGAGTAACAGTAAATTAATGCTGTAAATCTACAATACACTTTGACCTTGAAATTCTATTTCTAGGAACATATCTTAACAGAAACAAATCCATATGCACATGCGCGTGAGAAACCGTGTTTAAGGATGTTATGACTAAGACTGCTAGTTGTGTACCTACTGTACCCACTATCAATCCCAGCCTTTCCTAATTATCCATTTGGTGGTAATGATGTACTTAACTAAAAGCTACATTTCCCTGACTCCAAAACAGGGAGAACCAACAAAATATAAGCAGAAGCCATTGGAAGGAAGTTGAGACAGCCATCTTGCCCTTCCACTCTTTACTTTTTCCTGGTGTCTGGAACTTGTACATGATGGCTGGAGCCTCAGCAGCTATTTTGTGACTTTGAGGAGAGAAGCCACGTACTAAGGAACAGAAAAATATAAGAAACCTGTGACCCTGATGACAACATAGTCACCATTCATGCTCTGCAATGTTTCCCTCCACATTTTTTCCTTTTCTTTCATATTGCTTTCTCTTTATGC
>NW_006921804.1:12063-46220 GCF_000298275.1 Orycteropus afer afer
TATATATATGAGAAAAAATAAGTACATAATTTGCATTGGTCACTGTGTCTAGGTCTCTGTTACTAGAAGTTAAATGAAATTTCTACTGACACAGATGTTTGTTGTAACATTGCTTTAAAGTAGATGAAGAATGTAAACAGTCTAAATGTTCCCAGCTTCCAAATTTCTGAGGTTTTCCAGATCCAATTCCAGTCCCAGTCCCAGTACATGAGTATCCTTATATTGACCCCCTTTATTTTTCTTAAAGACACTTGAGCTTGGCCCCATTTCAACACATTCCTCACTTCTCTTAAACTGCTGGAGAACCTAACTTATAATGCAAATGTCTTTAAGTTTCTGAAAAAGTTTAAACATATGAAGTAAACAAGAATCAGTAAACACAATCTATGTATAAAACTGCAATTGTATTAACAAAGACTTCGAAGTGGTAGAGAGGGAGAAAATATTCTCAATTCTCAAGTAATATGGGGAAGTGAATAGATATCATTCTATTCATAACTTTGATGATTAAAAGAAAAATAAATTCCAGATATTTCTTTTGAAATTTAAAGAAAATCACTAATAAATTGAAAACAAGGTTGTTCCTGTTGTTAGGTGCCTCCAAGTCAGCTCAGACTCATAGCGACCCTATGTATAACAAAACGAAACACTGCCCAGTTTGCATCATCCTCATAATTATTGCCATGCTTGAACCCATCGTTGCAACCACCGTGTCAAACCAGCTCATTGAGGGTCTTCACCTTTTTCTCTGACCCTCTACTTTACAAAGCATGATATCCTCGTCGCATCTGACAACACGACCAAAGTAGGTGAGATGAAGTCTGGCCCTTTTTGCTACTAAGAAGCCTTCTGACTGCCTTTTATATATATGGTGGGATTGTCTGCTTAAAGTCTTTTAACATATTTTTCACACCCCCTGTTATAAAGAGTCTGTAGACCACTAGAATGGACTCTGTTTTCTTTGTTATCTCTATCTCCTAATGACTTTGAGGGTAAAAGGTAGAGAAAGCATAGAAAACAATCCATTCTAGTGTTCTGATAACTTTTTATGATGTGGGTATGAAAAATAAATTACAAGCCTTTAACCAGGCAATCCCTACCATATATATGTTTATTAATTTTTCAATTTTACATTTTAAAGCATTGTGCTAGGGGAAAAAAAAACATCACATTCAAACATATTCTATAGAGACTCTTTTATTAAACCTTAAACAGGATAAAAACAAGACAGACATAATCATCTGGGTGAGGGAAAACATCAGTATGAGGCCTATGGAGTCCACTGACTCACAGCTATAGTTTTCTTGTATATGGTGGAGAACAAAAGAAATCATCACAAGGTCAGGTTGATAGCAAGTCAATCCATCACTGTCATGGGTGGGACTACAGAAGTAAGGAAAGGAAGAAGGACAGAGAAAAAGAGGAAGACCCTCAATGAGATGGATGGACACAGTGGCTGCAATGATGGGTTTAAGCACAGCAAAGATTGTAAGGATGGCACAGGACCAAGCAGTGTTTCATTTTGTTGTACATGGGGTTGCTATGAGTCAGACTGATTCAACGGCACCTAACAACAGAGACTGCACAGTGAGTCTTGAGAAGGGCCTGAGAATTTGCATATTTAATAACTTCCATATCAGTGGCAAAATACACCCACAAGTCAAATCCAGGCCAATGCTTATTTTCATAAAAAAAAAAAAAAGAAAGAAAATTATTGGAACACACCCATTAATTTACATGTTGTCTTTGGTTGTTTTCCCACTAGTAGGACAAATTTGCTTAGTATTGACTGACATATGGTCTGCAAAGCCTAGATATTTACTGTCTGGCCTTATATAAAAAAAGTTTACCTACCCCCGCCCTAAGTGATTCTGCTGACACAAGTGATCTATGTACTTTTATAGGATTTTTGTGAGAATTTAGTTAATGGAAAGCCCTTGAGCACTGTCTGGAAATACACCTGTTCTATATACCTAGCTGGTTTTCTTAATTCATCTGCTAATGGAGTGATAGAGAGCTCTGGTGGCATAGTGCCTAAGGTATTTGACTGCTAACCAGAATGCTGCTAGTTCAAACCCACCAGCCACTCCTTGGAAGGAAGGTTGGGCAATCTACTTCCATAGTGATACTGCCTCAGAAACCCAAGGAGGGGTTGCTGAGTCGGATCCAACTCGATGGCAGTGAGTTTGGTGGGTTTTTTGTTTGTTTGTTTGCTTGTTTGTTTTGGTACTTTATAGGGTTGCTGTGAGAATTAAAGAGGTGATCTATGTAAACTTGTCAGATCAGGCCTGGCACACAAAAAGCACAATTGTGAGCTAACATATTTAGTTAGAAGAAAAAAACAAAAACCAAACTCACTGCTGTTGAGTTGATTTCCACTCATAGCAACCCCTCCTTGGATTTCCAAGGCAGTATCTCTATAGAAGTAGATTGCCCAATCTTCCTTCTGAGGAGTGGCTCATGGGTTTGAACCACCAGCCTTCTGGTGAGCAGTCTAATGTCTTAGGATAAATGGTGATTTTGTGCAAATACTAAGTGTGGCTTAAGTATAAGAAAAATATAAATTAAGTAACTGCCTTCAGGAGTTGGGAAAGACATCACAGAGAAGGGAACACCTGAATTAGGCCTTAAATAGGAGTTTTCTGTAGCAGTGTGTAAAGAAGGCACCCCAGCCAGAGAGTACAGTATACTCTGAGGTCTGGTAACACTGAATCCTTTCATTCTCTAAAACCAAACTAAACCAAACCCACCGCATTCAAATCCATTCCAACTCATAGTAACAAATCAGACCTACTCATAGGTCAGAGTAGAACTGCTCCATAGTGTCTCCAAAGCTGTAAGTCTTTATGGAAGTAGACTGCTTCATTTTTCTCCTACAGAGTGGCAGAAGGTTTGAACCACCAACCTTTTAGTTAGCAGCCCAATGTTTTAAGCACAGTGCTACCATAGCTCCTTATAATCTCCCTCTGCAGAGATAAGTCTCCTGATACACCTTAAGGTGGATCTAACAGAATCAAATCATGTGCTCAGAGGCCAGGCATCCTGGAGAATCCAAGCTGTTCTGCTCACTACCTGGCCCTGGGTTCAGTTCTTGTATAGACAGCAAAGTGGCTGTGCTGGGTGTCCACAGTAGGCTGGGAGACCTAGACAAGGATGGAAACCACCATTGGTCGGACACCTTCCATCTAAGTCTCCTTACCCACAATGTCATCAGATCTTCGCCAATACCCAATGAGGAGGGGAAGCAGGACAGGGATAGGAAGATTGGGGGTGTGAGAGTCTAACCATGGTTCCAGAGAAAACCTCACAGAGAAGAGGGATGAGAACCTGAAAGAGAGGAGGCAAGAGCAATGTGCTATTATGAGGGTAGGGGGTAAGGAGCAAGCTTCTTGGGCAAACACCAGAGCAAATGCAAAGCTCCTGAGGAGTTCAGAAAAAGATCTGAGCTGAAGAAGTTAATGTAAACCAGAAATGCCTGGAAGACAAATAGATAGAAGAGAACAGTTTGAGGAGACAAAGACACACCCCAGACCAATTACACCAGAATCTCTGCAGTCAAGCTCAGGGAACAGTATTCCTTAGTCACCCACGTGAGCCCATACTACAGCCAAGTCTGAGAACCACTGACTCGGAATACATACCTGGGGCCCAGGAGAGAAAGGAGCCCCCTGCCCAGAGGACCCCACATGACTTTGAACTCAGAGAGGCCAAGGAGGAAGGAGGGAGGCTGAGAAGTGGAGCTGAAACAAGGGGATTTGGGGGAGGTCTGGAAATGAATTCCTCAGTCCTTCAGTCCCAGGGACTGATCATCCAGGAGCCAGCCAATCAATTCTCTTCAGACTCAACAAGGAAAGGTGTTTCTAAAACAAAAACAAACCATGAAAGTTTTGTGTTGAGAGAACTCAGGGAGCTAGCGTGAGTGATGGGTCTCAGAGGAAAGTCCTCCTCTGTCTGACATTTAGGGGCTGATTCCCAGCATGTTGTTGTTGTTGTTATGTGCCCAGCATAGAAGCACCCAAAGTGCAGTCTGATGGCCTCAGAGGCCCTGGTTCGTTTTTAAACCTAGAAAGGCGACTAAGGGTCACCAGACAAATGAGGAAAGCCAGCAGCAGGAAGGAACAATCCTAGCCCTGGGAGAGGGTCAGGAGGGGAGGCAGGTTGAGACATGTGAGCTGAGTGCCCCCTGTAGTAGCAGGAAATCATTAGATGATGGATCGATTTAAAAAAATTCAGAAGTAGATTTTATTGGGAAAAAAAAAATCAGAAGTAGCCTTACAAGCATTACCTAGAGACAAGAAATAACCTTAGAAGAAGCAAAATCAGAAATTACATCGTTACCCCTCAGGTCCAAAACTGAACTCACTCCTGTGGCTTCCAGGCAAAAAATGTTTGCTGTTGTTGTAGTTATGTGCCATGGAGTTGGACCCGACTCATAGCAACCCTCTCCTTGGGTTTCTGAGGCAATATCACTATGGAAGTAGATTGCCCAACCTTCCTTCTGAGGAGTGGCTGGTGGGTTTGAAGTAGCCTTAGGCACTTCGCTACTAGAGCCAAACAATAGACAGGCATATTGGGTGAACATTTACCTCAGGTAGATAAACTCCTTGAAGCAACCATTCGTGGGAGAACAAACAGGCAGTGTTTGTACAGGGATAGCTTGGGACAGGAGTGGAAAAAAAAAAAAAAAAAAGCAGAAGTAATAATAAAAGTGGACGCCTCTGAGGAAAGGAACTGGGGCCAACAGGGAAGTGAGATTTTTCAGTACATTAAAAAAAAATACATACATGGCTTTGGCGTGATCTGACAGCTGGAACCCAGGTCAGATACAGGCCATGGATGCACCCCTAGCACAGGATATCCTTTTGTGTTTGTGAGTGTTGGATGGGTCTTGCCTGTGAGTCACTTCCCGCTTCTCCTGAGTTCACATACATGTGTACTTTGATTATAATACATAATAAAACCTAACCTATTGCCATCAAGTCAGTTTTGACTCATAATGACCCTGTAGGACAGAGTAGAACTATCCCACAGACTGTAATCTTTATGGAAGCAGTCTGTCATATCTTTCTCCCACAATGCATGAAACGGTTTAAGAATTTCTCACTCTTCAATGTCATACAACAACCTTGCTAAGAAGGAAGATTCTACATGTCTAGGAGTTGATACTCTGCATTTCTTACAGTCCTCTGGTGATGTGGTACTGCTGGTCCGGGACCAAACTCCAAGTAGCAAGGCTAATAGACGAAGCTGACACTAAGCTGAGGTATCAGAAATAAATTCTGTGGCTGGTTGGAAATCACAAAGCTCTCTGAGTAAGGGAGAGGAGGACCAGAGGTGCTTTAGGAATATGAATCCGGTGGCACAGTCTGTCTGGTGACACTCATGTAAGTAACAATTTAGCAAGAGATGAGGGCTGAGTCTGGGCAATGATGGAGGACAAGATGACAGAATAGAGAGAGACATGGATATGGTAGAACAATTTGGAGATTGAACATGAGGGATGAAGGCAAGAAAGACACTCTGCTTGCTATTCAACCTGGAGAATGCCGGGCCTTTAGAAGAGCCTGGGGAGGAAGGGGCTGACTGTGAGGGCCCTGCAGGAGCTCAGAAGTGGGAAGTGACTCACAGGCAGGACCCATTCAAAACTCACAAACATGAAAGGATATCCTGTTTTAGGAGTGCACCCATGGCCTGTATCTGACCTGGACTCCAGTTGTCAGATCACGCCAAAGCCGTGTAGTCAGCCTCTTTCCTCCACCACCCCCCTCCACTCTGGCTCCTTCCCTCTCCCTAACATCACAGTTGCAATGCCATGGCGTGATGTTGACCAGGAGAGCTAGAACAATTGTCTCCAACAAGAAAAGGCCCAGGACCCTGAAGCAACTTAATTCTCAGGAGATGCTGACCTCCCTCTATGGCAGGGCTCAGCCCTTCCTTACATGCCCAAGTGCAAGGAGCAAGGAGGAAGAACAGCAGGGATGTGTGGACAGTCCTTTAGGGTGATGTTCAGTTCTTCAACTCAGTAAATATTTATTGAGCTTATGCAAAATACAAAAGTGCAAAGTCTCAGAATCATCAATGAGGAATCCTAAGACAGATCACACTTAGGTTGTCTCTTTTAATGTGTTTCACTTACAGGGTAGGACTTTTGTCTGTAATGATTTAGCCATCTTATGAAAAGAAGAAACAAAAACAGCTGTTTCATCCTATGTGAGACAACAGATGCAGTTGGGCAGCCTGAGAGAAACAATTTTGGAAACAATAAGTTCCTGTGCTCAGTCACTGAACCAGTTCCCTCAGCCCTTTGGTGCTGAGACAGTGGCTGCACTGGGCTCAGTTCTTATAGGGTAAGGGAGGCAGAATCTGCCTTGTTGATAACCCAGGGCACTGCTTAATTTGTCCTTGCAGAGTCTATGTGACAGACATTTCCTGTAGGTCTCCAGTGCATCGGAGATAGCCAGAGAGCTAAATCATCATCAGTGCCTCCCACCTGTCCAGTACTTTCCAGTGTACAAAGCACCTTCATCTATGAAAGGCAGGATAGATAACATTATGATCGTATTCCCATTTTAAAATGAGCTTCCAGAGAGGCTAACTTTAAATTTCAGGTCTGGAAAGTCAGTCACTGGCAGAGGCAGGACTAGGCCAGGTCTTAGGGTTTTTCAGAAACCCGAGCCAAGCCACCCACTGGGTGGAATACATCTCTCACCCTAAGATGAGAAGCCACACTGAGTGAGTGGGAGGAACAGACCAGTCCAGGCCTGCATCCCACCTCCCCCAAACCACCCCAGGCAGAGAAGCCCAGGCCTTTGGCCACTTCTCAACTGCCTCTGAACTCCAAGTGGCCCTTGGCCCAACCACAGTCACCTCCTTTTGCAGTCTCTGCTTCACAAAAGTCCTAGGTCTTCACCCTCTGCAAGGCCCTAAAGGGCTGCTGACCTGAGAAGCTTGTCAGGTCTCCCAGCCTGGCTGTCCTCACTTTAGAGGCTAGGCTGATAAACCCTTCTTCCTGGAAAGTGAAAGCTCTCTCCCTGAAGTCTCACAGAGCAGCTTCACAATGTCTTTGAGTCTCAACAACCCTCCCATCAGTCATGCTAACTAAATTATCTTTGAAAAACTGGAAAACATGCTCCCACCCCATGAGTATGCCCAGCCCCCACCCCAGAGCTTCCAACCAGTTTGTCACCAACACTCACACCCTGACCACTTCATTCTGCAGCTTTGTGTCTTGGTTTCCATTAATCACAGGGTTTCCCTAGCAGTGTTTGGCTAATGAATTTTCACATTTTTCTTCTGTCCAGCATCCAGTGGTAGAGGACAGACAGGGCCACCCAGCACAACCTTCCATCTACCTCAAGGGCTCAGGCCACAGTAACTTTCCACCCCACGGGGATGAGACCTTGGGCTCTCCAGATACCACCAAAGGTCACATGAACTTGCCTACAAACCTTTGAATACCTCCCCACGGGGCCCAGAAGGGAAGGAGAGCCCCACAGAAGTTATATATTGGGGAAATTACTCTCCACTTAGGACTCCCTGTCAACCTCCACCTTTCATACAAGCTCCTACTCAGTGGAGCAAGACACCTCCAGTCCCCTCTCAAATGTCTGCCAGTCCTCAAATGCAGCTCAAAAGTCCCTGGTGTCTGCTTATCTCACCCCACCCCCAGGCAGAATCTGGTGCTCTCTGCTCCTTACTGTCCCATCTCTCCTAGCAAATTGTTCAGTCAGTTTTGATACAACCAGGTGTCACTGGTTCTTCCTCTCCCCTTTGCTGAAGCAAGACCCCTGCCCTCATAAACAGGTGAAGACTGAGGTAGGTAGGGGGTCACTCACTCTCCCACATTGATCCCAGCCCTGCCTGTGAAGACTCTGGGGGTGTCACATATCTCATGACCAGCACTAGCAGCTTTCAGCTAAGCTACACAGTGTATTCTGTTGGTTTTGTTCAGCAAATATTTACTAAGCCCATCTGTGCCACAGCCCTGGCAGGGACTTCCGTTCCATCACGATCACCATCTGCTGTGGTCACCATCTGCTGATAGATACCACAGTGTCTGTGGAAAGTGAGAAGAGAGCTCCTTCTAACTGTCCACGTAGGCCCAGAGCAGTCTCCAGGGAGCCCCATTGTCACATGACTAACACCACAGCTCACAGTGTCTCATGTGGGGCACTTACCACGTTAGGGCTCAGATGTGAATCCATCACAGACTGGGACCCAAAGACAAATTCCTGTGCCAGCCATCTTGCTTCCAAGGGGAGACATATCATATATTGTTCTTATTTTCAAATTCAGTTATTTGACCTCAGCAACAAAAAATAAAGGAGAAAAAAATAGTTATTAGACTGCACAGCAATTCTACCCTAGTGGAATCTGCTTCCTTCAAAGAATGAAGTCCCAGTCAAGCAGGAGATGAGAGCGTGCAAATCCATGAGTGCACTTTGTCCATTTTGGCTCCACTCCCCTTTAAAGGATAAGCTTCCTGCCGCCCAGAGGGTGGGGGACACTGGTGTGCTTTTAACTGTTTAGCAGCCAGCTCTGGTTTCTAACATTTGCCCATTTCTGTAATGTAAATGCTCTCACTAAGGCTGCTCTGAAGTTGCCAATACATTGACTTTGAAACTAGAGTCAGAAAAGATCTCTACCCCACACACAAAAAAAGTAGCTCTCCCAAGCCAGTACAAGTTGCTTCCAGCACAGCACCATTTATGGGGAATCTAGAGTAGAAATATGCAGCACACCTTACTCAGATAGCATGATTCCTAAACACCAGCCAACTCTTTCATCAGGAAGGGAAGACAGTTACTTCCAAAGCACAAGTGAAAACTTGCTGAAAATGGCATGTTGATCTCCAACACCCTAAGGGAAACACAAGAGTCATTTTAACTGTAATTGACCTTTGCCTTTAAATCTAAATTTCCTTTCAATAACCAAGGCTAAGGTTTGGTTACTTCTCATCCTTCCTCCTCCTTCACTGGACAGTCCCAGCCCAAGTTAAGCTGATTTCTACCTCAATAGATTATACACTCAATACATGTGTGTTGCCCTTCTTCTTGTTCTTGACCTTTCTCCTGACCTTTGTTCTCCAAATGTTAATAACTTTCATCTTCCTGACTCCTATATCTCTTGGTGTTTCCCCTGTAACTACATCTTCTCAACTCTGTTTTCAGGACTGCTGACTAATTTCTCTCAAGACCCTCCAGCCTTCAGACAGAGAATCTCAAAGTCCACAGCCTTACTCTCAGTATTTCATGTCCCAAAACTCCAAAGTCTCACAATATTCAAGAGCAGCCAGATTCTTGGTTGTGTATTCATGCTGACAAAGTTAAGTTGGGAATGACAGATAAAGAAGAATGCCAAATTATTCATTTATGATAAAAGACACCCCAGTTTGTGGATGGGAGACAAAAGGCAACCCCAGATACCCTCTTCCAATTAATAAGGCCCCTCTCTGGTGGTGTTTTGCCTAAGGCATTTGACTGCTAACCAGAAGGCTGGTGGTTCAAACCCAGCCACTCCTTAGAAGGAAGATTGGGCAATCTACTTCTGTAGTGATACCGCCTTGGAAACCCAAGGAGGGGTCACTATGAGTCGGATCCGACTTGACAGCAGTAAACAACAGCAATAATAACCAAGTCATTGAATAGATTAAATGAAGCTTCATTCATGAGCCCAGTAAAGTCACTTGTAGATGCCCAACAAATACCAACCAGTTGCTATTGAGCTGATTATGGCTCATGAGGACCCCATGTGTGTCCGAGTAGAACTGTGCTCCACAGGGTTTACAACATTGATTTTTCTAAAGTAGATCACTAAGTCTTTCTTCCAAGTTGCCTGGAGCTGGATTCGAACCTCCAACATTTCAATTAGCAGCTGAGTACATTAATCATTTCTACAATGCAAAGACACTCAAAATATGCATCTATTTTATTCCACATCTCTTATCTAGGACATACTTTCTCCATTTTCAATGCACTGGTTTTATTACTGTACCTAAATTCCAGGAGCGCCCTCTAGTGACACTTCATTCTCCTAATTTTTTTTTTAGGAAAAACGAGCACGTTGTTGTTGTGGTTGTTATGTGCCATCGAGTTGGACCGGACTCAGAGCGACCCCTCCTTGGGTTTCCGTGGCAGTATCACTACAGAAGTAGATTGCCCCATCTTCCTTCCGAGGAGTGAACAGATACCTACTAATTCCTTCTGCCAACTCCTTTCCACATTTTAAAATATGAGCCATTGAAAACCATTTACAATGAAAGAAAAATATATAAATTTATCTCCTGTTGAACATTTATGCCACACTCACTGGATTCTGTACTCACCAGAAAGAAATGCCATTAAAATTAAGCAGAAGGATAAACAAAGTAAACTATAGATTGTGAACCAAGGATGGGAATAAATAGGTCACAAAACAAGGAATGCAATTATTTCACATGTGAGGTAGAAAAAACATGGAGTAATGAATAAATGTTTGCTCCTAGGGTTTGCAGTCTCTGGGGTGGAGCTTTAAGTGTGTGAGCTGCTCCCATGTAGCCTAAGCAACCAAAATAGTAAACAAAAATAGGACCAGTCCAATCATGGGGTGGCACAGACCAGGTAGCATTTCATTTGGTGCTGCATGGAATGGCCATGAATGGGACCAATTAACTGGCAGCTAACAACAATATCAAGAGGCAGAGACCCTTTCACCCCCATTTGGGGTTTGTTTAGGGAGAGCTCTCTGTTTTTGCTATGAAAATCATCTGAGATCACTAGCTCCATCAAGGCGGAGATGTCTTCTCTCCCACTAGGCTTAAGAGCCCAAATGATGTTGGCATCTATAGCAAACCCCTCATACAGGTAATAGAAGAACCTCTCCCACCCAGAGGTGGTTCTCCTGTGGTCTTGACCCTGCCATCCACTTAGATCTACCTCTGATTCTCATCAAGACCCAGTAGGTCTCTGCCATTCCATTAATAGAAGTATATTCTCTTTCTCTGTTCACTCTTCCTTCCTCCCAGGCCTCTGCCTAGAGAAGGGGAGGGAAGTCCACTATCTCAGGTCTCTGTGGGTTGGTAGATCTAGGTTGTAGTTATTTTTGTTAGATGCCATCGAGTTGGCTCTGACTCACAGTGACCCTATCTACAACAGAACAAAACACTGCCAGGTTGTACACTATCCTCACAATCCTTGCTATACTTGAACCTATCATTGTGACCACTGTGTCACTCCATCTCATTGAGGGTCTTCCCCTTCTTTGTTGACCCTTACTTTACCAAGCATGATATCATTCTCCAGGGATGGTCCCTTCTAACAACATGACCAAAGTAGGTGAGACTAAGTTTGGCCATTCCCCTTCTAAGGAGCATTCAGACTGCACTTCTTCCAGGACGGATTTGTTTGTTCTTTTGACAGTCCGTGGTATTTTCAACATTCTTCAACAACACCATAATTCAAAGGCATCAACTCCTCTTCAGTCCTCCTTATTCATTGTCTAGCTTTCACATGAATATGAGGAGATTAAAATGATTAATACCTTCCAAAACAGAAAGCCCAAGGCCCAGATAGTTTCACTGGTAAATTCAACAAAACATTGAAAGAAGATTTGACACCAATTCTTCTCAAACTGTCCAAAAATTATATGATGGAACACTTCCCGGCTCATTCTACAAAGTTGATATTATCCTAATACTGAAAACAAAGATATTACTAGGAAGAAAAATTACAGACCAATATCTGTCATAAACTTAAGTGCAAATTTCTTGAGAAAATATTAGCTAATTGAATGTATAATGTATAAAAGGAATTATACACCATGACCAAATGGGATTTATCCCAGGTGTGAAAGATTGGCTCACTATTCTCAAATCAATCAAAATACTTCATCAAATCAAGAGACTAAAGAGGAAAAAATCATATCATATCAATAGATTCACAAAAAGCATTTGAAAAAGCCAACATCCACACAACTCCTCCTGAGCTGTGACAGAATAATTTCTGTTCTTTAAAACCACCCACTTGTGGGGTTTCTGTTACAGCAGCTTTAAGAAACTAAGACACAATTTGGTAACAGAAAGTTGGGTATCCTGCTCTAACAAATGCCTAAAATGGGGAATTTATTTTGGAACTGAGTAATGAATAGAGGCTCTAGAAATTTGGATGTGATTGATAGTAAGAGTGTAGATTGTCTCGAAGAGACTGTTGGTAGAATTATGATATTAAGGGTGATTCTGAAGAGAGCTCAAAAAGAATTGAGAGCTGTGGGGAAAGTGTCTATCACCATGAACAGAATGTTGCTAGAAACATGGATGATAAAGGTGTTTCTGGTGAGGCTTTCAAAGGAAATGATGAACAGTTGAGTAGACAGTGGAGAAAGAGCAATGCTTTTTATAAGTTGGGAGGAAGTGAGATGAGTACTTCTACGCTGTGGGGATTGCAATCAATGGCATGAAACAAAATGTGTATAAATTACTGAATGGAAAATTGATTTGTTATGTATACTTTCACACAAATCACAATAAAAATTTAAAAATAAAGCAGATGAGAAATTGTTGGGGAGGCAGGATTCAGGAAGGAACGGATAGGAAAGACCACAATGGGACATGAAGGAAATTGAGGGGGATGAATATGCCCATATTTATTGTGGTGATAGTTTCAGGGGTATATGCATAAGTAAAAACTTAACATATTGTATACTTAAATATGTGCAATTTATATGTCAGTTAAAGTTCCATGAAGATATTAGGAAAAGTTATTTCTCATATGACAGTGAACAATTATTCCTATCACTAATATGTGAGAGAAATTTTCCCTCTGAGAGTTTCATAATGTTGTTTCTTGTAATCTTCCTCAAAACAAACCAATGGCAGGATCCCAAAATACCATTTAGGAAGAGCAATTCTATGAAGAATGTTGTTGATAGATAGAGGCAAGGAGATGAGTAAGGATGCCTTTTGAGTGTGCAGTTCTCTGTTAGTCTGCTTTAATCTTAGGATAAGGTTTTGGATCAGAGGAAAAGCTATATTAATCCTTTGGCAAACTCTTCACAAATGCTGTTCCTCTTAATTGAGGTTTTGATAAGCGCTGAGGAGCAGTATTTTTGAGATTTTACTCATTTGTAAGCACATAGACTGTAGGAATATGTTAGGAGCTAGACTGAATTTCTCTTTTGAAGATCAAGGAGCCAGACAGTTCACCTAACTGCAGGGATGGTCATAGTACCACACTGTGGGGGTGTTCTGAGGGAGTAACCACTTGTTTCTTCACTTTAATGCTTTGAGTATTTCCCTACTTTGCACTTTGTCTGACAGTTTCATAAGAGTCACCTTCATCTCCCAAATAAGACAGCAAACACTACCTAGGCAAAATCATTCCCTTATATTTACTTGGCTTTCACCACAGCACCAAGCAGAACAATGGGCACAGAGAAGGCCCTCGATAAATACTTGCAAAATTGAAGGAAAAAAAGAAAGAACTTGTCAAAATTATGTTTGAATAATTTGTGGAAGGTAGAATGTTGTTATGTGCCATCGTGTCAGCCCCGACTCATAGCAACCCCTCCTTAGGTTTCCGAGGCAGTATCACTATGGAAGTAGATTGCCCAAGACACTACGCTACCAGAGCTCCTAGAAGGTAGAATATATGAGTGATGAACTTGGATATTTGGCTGAGGAGATTTCTAAGCAAAATCTTGAAGGATTTGCATGATTTCTCCTAGCCACTTAAAGTAAAATGTGGGAAGAAAGAGATAGACTTAAAAGTGAACTGTGTATGATGAAACCAGAATTTAAAGATTTGGAAAATGCTGCTGTAAATATTAAGACTATGGGTCCTGGAACTTTCACCAGATTAAGCATGGCTACATAATCTTTTGCTAAAGAGATTAGGTCTATGACTAATGGATCTAATTAACTACTCTAGTAGAAATACCTTTACTTTAGACTGAAAGGGACAGAGACAGAATGAAATGAAGGAAAGTTGTCTGCCTTCTGGAATGTTATAGGCAAGAAATGGACCAATGGAGCTGCTTGATTGTGAACATCTGTTGTCCTCCAAGAAAAAGAAAGTACCATAGTGAGATCAGTTGAGGGATCAGCAGAAATGTTGGAGGCAGTACTGAGGAGTAGGTAAGTGTGGAGAAACCACATGGTGGCGTAGAGCCTAAGGCATTTGACTGCTAACCAGAAGGCTGGCTGTTCAAAGCCACCAGCCACTCCTCGGAAGGAAGTTGGGCAATCTACTTCCATAGTGATATCGCCTCAGAAACCCAAAGAGGGGTCACTATGAGTAGGCTCCAACTCCACGGCAGTGAGTTTGGTTTTCGTTTTTATCGTAAGATCAGTTCAGGCATCAGCAGAAATGCTGGAGGCAGTACTGGGGGGTAAGTAAGGGTGGAGAAACCACCTCCTAGTTTCAAAGAGTTAGGTCTCCACCACCACATTTCCTAAGGGTGGAGCTGCTATTTCAGCATACCAAGAGAATGGGACCACCACCCAAAATTGAAGACTGCCTCATTAGTGGCCCAGAGGAACAGAGCAACCAGAGGCTGAGGGGGTAGAGTCACCACTCACATGGATAGGGAAAGGGGCCACCCAAATACAAGAGAACTAGATTTCCATCTAATGGGCCTGGAAGGTGGGACCAATGCTCACAGCCAAAGGATCTCCATCCAGAATCCAGAGAGAATGCCCAATGCCCAGAGCCTGGAAGGCAGAGCCATTGCTCACATAGTCCCGGAGAACAGATTATTTTCAAGCTTTGATTGCTAATGAAATTTGCACTACTGGGTTGTGTGTTTATTTCGTTCTTATGACTCTTTCTTTCATTCCAGTTTCTTCCACTTGCCCCTGTCCTAACATTGTACTTTGGAAGCAGAAAAATTGCATGCTAGGTCACATAAGTCTACTGATGGAAAGAAATGTTGCTATAGATTGCAACAAACTCAGAGTCATACTTGATTTAAATGATGCTGAGAATAAGATTTTGGACTTAGAGTTGATGCTGGAATGGAATAAGACTTTTGGGATGACATCATAGGGTGAATATGTTTTTTAAGATATGAATTTTGGAGGGCCAAGAGGTAGAAAGTTATGAACTGAATACTGTCCCCCAAAATATGTGTTGGAATTCTAATTCTTTTAATTGTGGTTGTAATCCCATTTTGAAAATGGGTTTCTTTGTTATGTTAAACAGGTCATGTTAGCATGAGCAGCATTCTACTTCTAATCACTTCTGAGTGATTCAAAGAGCAGCACTGATTCTGAAGCAAGCACAAGTGGGGAAAGACAGATGCTATGTAATGATGAGGAAAGTGGATGAATCGACAAGCCCAGAAACTGGAAGGATTGCCAGGTACTAGAGCTGAACTAGACAAGGACCTCTTCTTGCAGTTGATGCTCTGAATTTAGATTTCCAGCTTCCCGAACTGTGAGAAAATTAATTTCTGTTCTTTAAAACCACCCACTTGTGGTATTTTTATTACAGAAGCATGAAGAGACTAAGACTGAGAAGAACTCCTCAACTAAAGAAAATCTATTAAAAACCTATAGTTAATATTGTATCCAATATCTGTTGTTATTGCTGTTAGGTGCCATTGACTCAGTTTCAACTCATAGTAACCCTCTGTACAACAGAACAAAACACTGCCCAGTCCCGTGCCATCCTCACAAAATTTGCCATGCTTGAGTCTATTGTTGCAGCCACTGTGTCAATTTATCTCATTAAGGGTCTTCCCCTTATTCACTGAGTCTCTTCTTTACCCAATGTGATATCTTTCTCCAGGGACTGGTCCCTTCTGACAACGTGACCAAAGTATGAGAGACAAAGTCTGGTCATTCTCACTTCTAAAGAATATTCTGGCTGTGCTTCTTCAAGATTTGGTCATTCTTATAGCAGTCCACAGTACATTCAATATTCTTCACCAACACCACGATTCAAATGCATCAATTCTCCTGCAGTCTTCTTTATTCACTGTCCAGTTCTCACATGTATATGAGGCTACTGAAAATATGACTTGGGTCAGTTGTACCTTAATCTCCAAAGTGACATCTTCACTCTTAAACACTTTAAAGAAGTCTTTTGCAGCAGATTTACCCAGTGCAACATGTATTTGATTTCTTGACTGCTGTTTCCATGGGTGTTGATTGTAGATCCAAGTAAAATGAAATCCATGACAACTTCAATCTTCTCTGCTTTTATCATGCTGTTGCTTATTGATCCAGTTGTGAGGATTTTTGTTCTCTTAATGTTGAAATGTAATCCACACCGAAGGCTGTAATCTGATTCTTCATCAGCAAGTGCTTCAAGTCTCCTTCACTTTCAGCAAGTAAGGTTGTGTTGTCTGCATATCTCAGGATGTTGAAGAGTCTTCCTCCAATCCTGATGCCACATTTTTCTTCATATAATCAGCTTCTCTGATTATTTGCTCAGCATAAAGATTGAACAAATACAGTAAAAATGTACAACACTGATGCACATCTTTCCTGAATTTAAACCATTCAGTCTCCCCTTATTCTGTTTAAAAGGTTGCCTCTTGATCTATGTACAGATGCCTCATGAGCACAACTAGGTGTTCTGGAATTCCCATTCTTCACATCATTATCCATAATTTCTTTCTGGTATTCTTCGCTTTCAGTCAAGATCTATCTAGCATCAGCAATGATATTGCTCATTCCACATACTCTTCTGAATCCAGCTTGTGTTTCTGGAAGTTTCCTGTCAATATACTGCTGCAAGAGTTTTTAAAATTATTTTCAGCAAAATTTTACTAGCATGTGATATTAATGGTATTGTTCAATAATTTCCACATTCTGTTGGATCACCTTTCTTTGGAACGGGTACCAATATGAATCTCTTTCAGTCAGTTGGCCAGATAGCTGTCTTCCAAATTTCTCAACATAAACAAGTGAGCACCCCCAATGCTGCATCTGTTAGTTAAAACATCTCAGTGGGTATTCTGCTAATTCCTGGAGCTTTCTTTTTCACCAATTCCTTCAGTGCAGCTTGGACTTCTTCCCTCTAATATCTAGTAAAGAGAAATTAGACATTTCTCACCCCTGTTCCCTTTTTCTTTGGGAGAGAAGAGATAAAATTATCTTTGTTCATAGATGACATGATTATCTTTGCAGAAAATCTCAAAGAATTGATAAAACAACTTCTGGAATTAACAAGCAATAATAAATAGCAAGGTAGCAGGATATAAGATTAATACCAACAAGTCAAGTGCTTTTCTTTATGCCAACAATGAACAATTGGAATTTGCAACTAAAAACACAACACCATTTATATTATTACCAAAAGAAAAGAAATTGGTAAAGTATAAAACTAGAAACATATGAGTAAAAGTATCTATCTATATCCACAATTCATCTGTCAGTTTCTCGTACTGTGGTGGCTTGCATGGTGCTGTGAGGCTTGAAGCTATACCATTGGTATGTCAGATACCAGTAGGGTCATCCATGGTAGACAGGTTTCAGTGGCGAATCCAGACTATGACAGACTAGGAAGAAGCACAGGGTCAGCTATTTCTGCAGAAAATGTCTCTGAAAACCTTATGAATAACAGGGAAACATTGTCTCATATATTACTGGAAAACTTTATGAAGAGCCATGAAACATTGTCTGATATAGTGCTGGAAGATGAGCCCCTCAGGTTGGAAGCCATTCAAAAATACGACTGGGGAAGATGTGCCTCCTCAAGGTAGAGTCAACTTTAATAATGTGATCAGAGTAAAGTTTCAGGGACCTTCATTGATTGATGAGTCACAACTCAAAATGGGAACAAATATGCAAACATTCATTAATAATTGGAACATGGAATGTACATAGTATGAATGTAGGAAAATCAGATGTTGTTAAAATTGAAATGAAACACATAAAGACCTATATCATAAAGCCAAAGATTAAGGAATAGAAAATTTTGTATGAAACTGACCAAGCATGCAGTCAAGATGTATTGATAATTATTGATGATTGGAATGTGAAAGTGGGAAATAAGAAGCATTGGTCATTGGAAAATATGGTCTTGATGATAGGAATGAGGCTGAAGATTGCATGATAGAATTTTTCAAGACCAATGACTTACTCATTGCAAATACCTTTTTTCAACAACATAAGTGGCAACTATACACAAAGACTTCACCAGACGGAATACACAGAAATCAGGACCCCATGCTCACAGAGTTAGCAGAAGCCTGCCGTGTGTGTGTGTATGTGTGTGTGTGCACCTCTGACAGCAGAGACCATGAACCAGTGCTTACATCCAGCTTTCTGTAAGAGCAAGATCTGTCAATCATAGACAATGGCCAGCAGAGCCATGGACAATTAATTCTGTCTGCTTTGAGGCATGATGCAGTGAGTGGCTGGAGAGGGTAGGTGGCCCAAGGAACCAGGTGAGTGGGTTGGGTCTTCCCTAGCCACCAGGTTGGTTGGGGCAGGAAGGGGACTCACCCCTGGTCACCAGGAGGGTGTAGTGGGTAAAACAAGAGAAAGCACTTCTCCAGTTGAAGTTCACTGGCATGACCCAGTTCACTTCTGGGTGCACATACCCAATTATCTAGTTCCCGCCTGAACTTAATCAAGTAGGCAGCCATGCAGAGTTCAGCATCTCCAGCCACCACCCCACAGGCCTTTCCTTTCATGTGGGCTCTCAACTCAAACTAGTGTTCACTAATAGTGAGTTGTTTCCCCCTTCCCTGGCTCCCTCCTCACTCTGCAGTCCCTGTGCCACTAGGAATCTCACCCATTTCCCTCACTTTCCTCTCCCAGATCAAGCTCATATTCTACTCAAGCTGTATTACTGCAGATCTGCCCTTGTTGTGTCTCTGTCCCAGTGTAGATCCCATGAAGTTGGTTTCTCCTCATCCTGTCTATGATGCCTTCTGTATGATGCTTTCTTTCTCGTCCCTGTGTATGATGCCTTCTGTGTCTCAAAATGGCCACACTTCACTGCTCCCCAGCTTCTTCTCTCTCCCCAGTCACTGTCCTCACTCCATCTCCTTTTCCAGTCAGGGCTCAGTCTAATTCTTTATCCCTTCATTTGATGCCCAGAGTTCCAAGATCATCACCTATATCTGTTTCACTCTGTTTTTTTCGGTTTCTGTTGTAGAATGATTAGGTATGTGTCATTAGAATACCATTTGTCACCAGGAAGTTTCAATATTTGATGCACTTGGAATTTATCTAGGTGTCAGATGAAGGGACCTAATGGGACAGCACAACAGAGTAGTCAAAGGCTTGGACTTTAGCAACAGAGGGATCTGAGTTGAGTCCCCATCCTTTTTCTGGCTCTGTGTACCTGAGTGGTTCTTTAACCTCTCTAGCATCAGTCTTCTGGTCTGTAAATGGAAATAAGTGTTCACCTTATAGAATGACTGCTGTGATTTAAAAAGGTAAAGCTTTCTGCAGAGTATTCAATAATTGTTCAATTTAAATTGTACACATGAAAAGCGTTAAATTGATAAGTATGCTATACATATTTTCACAACAACAAAAAATAGTGATATCAGTTGCAAAATAAATAATCGTTCAATTAGCTGGTGTCATTATTAAGATGATTATTACTTGATCAACCACACTGGGGATCAGAACCATATGGTTTTAACTCCCAGGTCAGTGTCCTTTCCTTCAACAGGCTGGCCTCTCAGATGATCCTCCTTGAGTACAGGGCTTTATTCCAGGGAGCCAGGCACTGGTGAGTTCAATCCCATGGACAGCAATAAAGAGTTGAGGTCCAGACAAGGCCTTCCTTTTTGCTAAAGCCTAGAGTTTAAAGGTGATTTGTTCCACTGTGTTCACAGCAACTGGCTTCCACAGCCACTTGTAAGACTCCTCTGTGGAACAAGCACCTGAGCACATATTTGTGCAGCTGAGGGACAGTGGTAAACATGGAGCTAAGGATGTTGCCTCAGTATTCCATCATCACATTTCATCTCAAGCTTGGGCTGAAAATTGTTATAGTATTAACTCTATTTGATTTCAGTATTTTTGTTTTCTTTCTGGAGTTGCTTTATGATTGTTGTTGTTGTTGTTGTGTGCCGTCGAGTGGGCCCTGACTCATAGCGACCCCTCCTTGGGTTTCCGAGGCAGTATCACTACGGAAGTAGGATTGCCCAACCTTCCTTCCGAGGAGTGGCTGGTGGGTTTGAACTGCCAGCCTTCTGGTTAGCAGTCAAGTGCTTTAGCCACTATGCTACCAGAGCTCCCTGCTTTATGATTACAAAAGTATTATATGTTCATTGAAAACAAGTATATGAGTAATAAAATTGTTTCAAGTAAAAGTTCGAAATTGTGCCTCATCCTGAAGTAAGCACTGTAATGTATACCCTTCCAGACTTTTATCTACAAATAAAACCCACTGCTGTTGAATCAAATTCTGACTCATAGCAACAAATACTACAGGAGTCCCTGAGTGTTGCCAAAAGTTAACATTCTCTGAGAGACTTGTCTGGTAAATTAATTTTTCTTCCTTGGATATTGATCAATTTTGCATCTATTTGTAAATCTACATCAGCATTTCTGATGGCCTAAGTGTGTATGTGTGTGTGTGTGTGTTTTTACTTTGAACCAGTTGTAACATCCTGCTAGTCCCATACTTAATTAGTGAAACAAAAAACTTTGACACATGTTCATTTTAAATTCATATGTGAGTCAAGATTTTACCCGTTTTTAAAAATATATCTTTTAATACCTCAGTCTGTCATCACATTCAGTGTTAATCTAATGTTTACATATGCATTTTCTTTTTTGGAACAACATGAACGCTAACTACAAAGTATTTAATCCAGGGCTCAGTGAAAAAGTCCTTCGTTCCAACAGAGGAAATGTGGCCATAGAACTTGTGGAGAAACAGTATTTCAGTCTCTAACATGGCACTTTCCTAGCAGATTTTCACAGATAATTCTTGCCAAAACAATGTTTGTTTTATCCTCCACACTATTGGTAGAGGGGGTCACTACCTGGGATTCAGCAAGAAAGAAGCTAGTATTTTCCCAGCTGGAGGTTGACTGCAAAAACGGACCGGAACTGCAAAGGTGCTTCCATGGTACTGGTTTAGCTTCTGCTAAAGGGCACAGCTGTAATGTATCTTCCTGAGTGTGGTTTGCACACCCTGTTTCCACAAACAGTAAGGAGATGGTATCCTTCAGCAGGTGGCCTGAGGACACTGGCCTCTGAAAGACTCAATCTAGAACAGAGGCAGAGGACCAGGTTTCATTCCAGGAGTCCTTGGGTTGTGCAAATGGTTAAGTATTCAGCTACTAACTGGGACAGCAAGCTGCCCAAGGCCAGGGATTTAGGGCACTTGGGGAAATTTGCAAGCCCTCTGGCTCAGAGAATATAGCTGCAAAACAGATGAGGATGTAGCATCTTTCCTCTAATTTCACGGGAGGGAGACAGAATCACCTTCAGCAGTTCAAGCTTTTTTCTACGAGGCCAAACATGCCACCACCCTCCAACCATTTTACCAACTCTGACACCAACCATCCCTTCCACAGCACTCGCTATTTCTTTGCTGGGTTTGGTAATTCATTGCAATGGCCACAAAGAACTCACAGACAATACTCATGATTATGGAGTTTATTAGGGAAATAACAGGGTGAATATAATTCAGGTTCAGGAATGCTCTGGATACAATTCTTCTATCAAGACATCCTCCCTTCTGCCATGCCCACAGGCATGCCTCTCTTTAGTCTGTGGCCTCTTGCCCTGACCTCTGCCCTGCTCAGGCAAGTGTTACAAAGCTCCTTTAGCTCTACCAATAGGGGCATCTAGGTACACCTCACTCCGCCAGCAACATCCTGCCCAAAGTTGCCCACTCAACTTTCTAGTTCCCACCACTCTCTCTTGCACCAGTCTCTTGGTTCTGCTGCTGCTGCTGCCACAACTGCCTCTTAGTCATTTCTCTGCCCTCTCTCTGCTGACTCTGCCAGCTCTCTGCCTTCTCAGTGCAGGAATATCAGGTCTACTTCTGGCTCTTCTCTGTGTTGATGGTAGTGAGATTCCCCCTTCTGCCTACCTACAAGTGTAGCCTTTGGAATGACAAAATTGAATGACATTAAGCCTAATGGAATGACAAAACTGACCAATGCCCACATTAGGGTCCCATGCATCTTATTTCCATGGTCCCACCTCCACTAGTGTGCCACATACCTCATTTATATTACTAACAAGCTATCCAATCCCCTTGCGTGGGCCACAAGTACCTCACATTTACAACGTTCCACCAATTATCTGGTGGGTACCACAAAGACCATGGCTGGAAGAGCCATTCCCAAGTCATTCACTGTGCTACATGAGAATGATCTCATGGGAGGTTGATTTGGGTGCAGAGTCTTTTACGAGGAGGATACTCCCAATACCAGTAGGTGTATTGTCCAGGAAAAACTCAGATTAAGATCCAGGATAATTTTTGTTCACTTTTACTATATGTTCCCTAGGAGGCATGAGAGATGGTTGACCAGTGTACATAAAGTCAGTGGAACAAGAACAGTGTCCGAAGATTTGAGAGAAATACAGTCAATCCTCATTACCCATGGATTCCTTATTCACGAGTTTATATACAGTAAAATACAGAACTGCTGCGATCATTCTAGATTTGCATATGTACAGAGCAGGAAAGCATTTCAGTTTCAAAATCTGAGATCGAAGAGGACTAGTTCAGTATCACAGGGATTTTACATAAAACATAAAGCAAACACATTGCTGTGAAGTCAATCTGACTCACAATAATCCCATGAGTTATAGAGTAGAACTGCTCCATAGAGTTTTCTTGACTATAGTCTTTATGGGAACAGATTGCCAGGCCTTTATTCTGTACTGTTGCTGGTTGGGGTCAATCATCAATCTTTAGTTTAGAAAAAAAAAAAAAGCTAACTGCCGTCAAGTTGGATCTGACTCATAGCAACCCCTCCTTGGGTTTCCGAGGCAGTATCACTATAGAAGTAGATTGCCCAATCTTCCTTCCAAGGATTGGCTAGTGGGTTTGAGTCACCAGCCTTCTGGTTAGCAGTCAAATGCCTTAAGCACTACATAGACTTCAAACCATTTGCACAACCCTGGGACCTTTATAGAACACAACCAAGGACAATGAGAATTTACTGTATCAACACAAGTAGTCTACAGTCCTTGTCTCCTAGGATTTTGGTCTTGGCCATATTTCAGCAAGCTACATAAGCAGGTGCTAATTAGGTGAGAAGCAACCCTTCTTTGTAAGGGTGAGGCTGAGAAGAAGATGGGACCTACAGGGACTGGGTAGTGAGAAGGTGTAGGTGCAGAGTTCTAAGCCAGGAGGGGCTTCTGAGCACTGACTGGAGTCTAGAATACTTTCCTGGAGAAAAGGCAACTAAAAACCTAAGGCCCCTTGCCTTCACTGATAGCCTGTCAGAGGAATCCTCTGGTTGGTTGAGGGTATACATCACACACTTATGAACTTAGCATCCAGAGCCTTCTACTCTAAGAGCTTTTGTAAGACAAGTCATCCTTACACCCAGCAAATATTTATATGGCACCTGCTGACTGAAGGGCCTGTACAATGCCTGAGAACACAAAGTTGAAAAGATTGTCCATGGCTCAAGAGCCTTCATGTCCTGTTGAGGCCACAGACCCTACCTCCAAGCCTGATTGGGACCAAAATCTGTTAGGTGGGTGTTATTAGTCTTGTTGCCTTTCTGTGTTTGGGGTGAACCATTCATTAATTTTCATCATGTTGATCTGGCCTGTAAGACTGGGATTTTGGCCTTACTTCTGAGATCCTGGCTGACTTTGCACTGCTGCCTTTAATGCCAGTCTGTACGGCTACAGCCTGCCCTCTGCATGTTTTTGCTGGCTGAATCTTGCTCTGAGTAGACACTTTACCAGGAAACCTCTGCTGAATTCTGCTCGTCGCCATTGCCGTTAGGCTTCTGTTATCAAACTCCACTCTAGTCTTAGGGACTGGCCTTGTGACCCAGGATCCCTCACCAATACATCAACCCTTTGGACACTGAATTGAAAGGCTGATCTTCCTTGAGGGAAAGAAGATGACACTGGAGGAAGTCAGTTCTTCCTCCTGTATTCCTATTTTTACTTTCATTTCCTACGCTGAGATAAATTTTGAAAGAAAGAAAGAAAGAAAACAGTTGCCCTAGAATCAATTCCAACTCATGGTGACCCCATATGTCTCTCAGAGTAAAACTGCACTCTTTAGGGTTTGTTGTATGTTGTTGTTAGTTCCCATCGGGCAGATTCTGACTCACAGTGAGATCATGTGTGCAGTCATTTCTGTGTCTGTCTCCCCACTAGACGATGGTCTTCTTGAGGGCAATGATTTTGCTTCCTCATCTTAGTATCTCAGTGGTACTGACATACAGTTGTTGTTGTTGTTATGTGCTGTCGAGTCAGACCCGACTCATAGCGACCCCTCCTTGGGTTTCCCAGGCAGATCACTACGGAAGTAGATTGCCCCATCTTCCCTCCGAGGAGTGGCTGGTGAGTTTGAACAGCCAGCCTACTGGTTAGCAGTCAACTGCCTTAGGCACTATACTACCAGAGCTCCCTGACATACAGTAGGTGTTAATTAAATGTTTGTTGAATGGTGTCCTGATAATGGAAGGCTTGCTTTCAAGAAATTTGCAGCAGTTTGTTTTTTACCAGATGACACTAGTGACCAGGCACTGCCTGTATGTGGGGCTGGAGATGAGGAAGGAAGGGCTGTGCATAGGTTGCAGATGGTGCTGAGGGAGGAGCAGAGTGTGTGTGTGTTGTCTTGAAGCCATTCCTTTTGTCCCTTAGGCTGATCACATGGATAGATAGAAGTGGTTATAGGCAGAGAAACCAGAAAGAGTGTCAGGTGGATTGCTGGGATGACAGTTAAGATGTAAGTATGTCGTATTTGATTCAGTAGGACTTTGGAGTAAGTCAGGGATGAGGTTCCAATGTAGAAGCCTAGGTCTGGGATCAGGGCAGGGGCTTTTAAGGCCTGAGTCTCTGATTGGCCTGGGAGAATTATTTTGTGTTGGGATTTGAATCCACATGAGAGGCAGTACGGACTGAAAGTGGGTGAATTGGTGAATGGGAGTCCCTTGAGGATCCTGTGTCTCAGACGTGATCTCTTGATCCAGATAAGAGACTTCTGGGGTGAAACAGCCTCAAAATGGAGTGTGGGGAAGCATCCACCCCTCCCCTTGAGACAGACTCTGAGAAGTGAAGGCAGACTGCCTAAGGGAGGAGAGATGAGAGACAAGTGTTTCCTGAGGCTGGGAGGTTATGAAAAGTCTTTGTGCTTGACAAAAGAGGGCACACACTTCAGGGGATAAATGTCCAGCCCCGGAGAGGAGTTTTTGTCCCTAAAAATGGAGGCCATTTTGAAGAACTGAGAAGAGCCCTTCAGTCAACAGTAACCTGGTATTCATGGCTCCTCCAGTTTGGTTCCAGTCACTCTTTCCAATGGCTCCTCTTCATCTCTCTGAGCTGGTTTTCTTTCTTATAAAGTGAGGATAGGAACCCTTGGCTTTGAGCTTGGTTTGAAGGTGGTCTGAGATATTGGATGGGCAGTGCTTTGGAGTCTATAAGGTGCCTCCTGCCTGGTCATCATAGGGAGGACTCACAGCAGAGGCCTTGGGATTAAGACAGCAGCACAGGGAGCCTGAGAGTGGAAGCCTGGCCTCACCCTCATGGGTTGTGTCCCCTTGGGCAAGTCACCTAACCTCTCTGCACCTCTGATTTCTCAGGAGCCAATGAGGATACTAACAAGACAGGCTTCATCAAGCTGTTATAAGGGTTAAACAAAATGATATATGATTCAGTGCCTACCATAAATACTCAACAAGTAATAATATTTCAATATTCTAATATTTATTGAATTTTCAAACAGGTAGGATACTAAGAAAACAAATTTCCCCATGTTCTCTCTGACAGGTAATTCCTGATGACAAAAGTTGTGTAATATACATATGATTTTTAAATGTGAACAGTTGTTTACAGAAAAAATTGTTTTCTTCCCTCCTTTATTTCCCACAGCCTCTCTCCTCAAGGACCCACCCACTGCCATCAAGTCCATTCTGACTCATAGTGACCCCCATAGGGTTTCCAAAGCTTTATATCTTTGCATAGCAACTGGTGGTCTTGAACTGCTGATATTTTGGTTAACAACCCAGTGCCTTAACCACAGTGCTACCAGAGCTCCTTGCCCCAAAGGCAGCAGGTCTTATTTTCTTATAATTAATATTATCTACTACATTTTACCAAATTTACATTTCTAAGAAATTTTAGATATATGAATACTTTATATATCATTCAGTAACATTGAGTCAAAGATTTATCTCAATTTCAGAAATATTAAATGTGAAAAAAATGTATGTCTATGACTTCTTGTTAAGCATCATCATTCCACTCCCCTGAACCTCATGCAATCTACAGGCTGGACTAAAGACTCCTTCCACAACAGGCATTTTGACTCTTTTCTATGTCTTATTTGAAGCTATTTCTTCCCTTGGAGTAGCCTTTCTCCCATGTCACCTAAAATCTACTTCTTGAAATAATGCCTCTGCTTTAAAGTTTAAGCCCAAGTCCCCACTTATCCATGAAATCTTCATGGGCCCTTCCTTTGACTTCTCCCAGCTCCCATGGTTAACAAGACTGTCACTGTCCCCTTGACAGTATGTCCTGAACCCTGTATTCTCCTTGATGGATGATAATATCCTTGAAAGAAGGACTCACATCTGCCTCATGCTTTACTCCCATGAGGCTTTGGTCCTCAGTGAGTGCTGATTTAGCTGGATGTCACCTAAAGAGCTTCTAGCTGGCTTTGTTAGGATGGTGACACTCCTATTTTGGTTAACAACCAAAACATTGGTTAAAGAAATTTTAAAAATTGCTGAAAAACAGACCTCATGCAGGTGATGAAGGTCTGAATCAACAGTGACAAGTCATGTTGATAGTATACACCCTTGATGTGATATGATGAAAATGGTGTTTTATTTCTGTGATTTTCCTCCTCAAAACCATAACATCTGTCTAATCATGAGAAAAACATCAAGCAAATCCCAATTGAAAGACATTCTATTAAATAACTAACTAGTTCTCAAAACTGTCAAAATTATCAAAAGCAATATTTGAGAAACTGTCACATAAGGAGACATGAGGATTAAATGTAATCTGGTGTCCTAGATGGGACCCTGGAACAGAAAGAGGACATCAGGTAAAAACTAAAGAAACCAGAATAAAGTATGATTTTAGCTAATAAAGTACAAATCTTGGTTCATTAGTTGTAAGAAATGTACTGTGCTAATATACTAATATGAGTAATGTGATGTGGGATAGGAGAACTCTGTATTATCTTCTCAATTTTTTCTGTAAATCTAAAACTGTTCCAAAAGATAAAATCTATTGAAAGGAAATAATAATAATGAGTGGTGTAGGTCCTTGTGAACTTCTTGTAAAACTCTAAACCACCCTCAGCAAAAAATGGAAGAGAAAAGTCTGTGTTTTGTGACGAATTATGTGTTGGGAAACGTTTTGCCAGAGTGATCTTGGAAGAGTGCTCGTGCAGCATGCCCATGGAGAAATGTACACATAGATGTTTCAGAGAATTGCTTGCTGGGTTGGTTCTAGGAAGTCCGTGGTAGTGGGTGGGTTAACTAACCTTGCAAAATTTTAACTTGCTACTGTCTTGTAAGTATACATTATCTCTAGCCTCCATGATTGTGATCACTTGCTCCCTTCCCCACTTGTCTATTTAAAAGCTCACCTCTCCCTCAGAATGTTGGAGCACTTGGTTTCACTTTGTGGACTCCATGTCTCCCTGGTTAAAACTATAGTAATTCCTCAATAAACCTGCTTGCTCTATTTTAATAGAATCTGGAACTTTGTTCTGCAACATTTCTGGTGTCAGAATGGTGGGAATTGGAGATATTGCACCCGGAACAACCCCCAAGGATCTAGGCTTTGGTACCAACTAAGCTGTTTAGGCTCACCACTCCACAAAATTTCAGGAATCACCATCAAGCAAACAAATCTCTCAAATTTGAGCTCTGTTTTCTTCGCATGATAGCTCTTCAAGTTTTATTAAGGATTTGTTTTACTGGTTTTGTTTTTAGAACTTCTTTTTGCTTATTTGCATTATCTGGTCATAGCTAAGGGAACTCAGAGCCTTCTAAGATGTAAATTTTGTGGGCGTAGGACAAGCAACTGAAACGCCTCTAGGGCACTCACTATCATTTAAAAGACTCTCGTGACAAAATATACTAGCTTATATGAAAGGCCAGAAGCATGAGGCTGCCTACTGGCCAAAAGACAATGTCTCTGCACCTTAGGAACACATTGGTTAAGTAATATGGTTTACCCATGGCAAGCACCCCATTAGATTTTGTGTCACTGTGGTAGACCAGCAACTTTTGACTTTTGGTTAGTGTACAGTCTTTGGAAATGGGAAATGCCATATCGAGAGGCAATGTACAGTTCCCTTTTAAGACTCCCATCAGTTTCATGGACAAGCACTATTGCTCTGTTGCAAGCTTGTACCTATCTGTTTGGCATAACCTTATTAAAGACAATCTTAAAACATTTGGCTACTTTGGTATTTTGACTAGTTTGATCTAAACTGATTTTCTGCCCATTAAATTAGAAAAGAAAGGCTCCTGGATTCAACAAACTCAAAATTGCTTCCTTGAAGGATACTATTTCAAAGTTAACTAAGCAAAATAAGGAATCCCAATGTCAAGTCTCTGCCTCATCTACATCTACTGCTCCATTGCCATTTGTTCACTTGCCTGCCATCTCTTCTCTGTACCTTTTCTTACCTTCATATTCTTTTGATAATATTTTGTCTTAACTTTCCCTTTTTCCTAAAGAACCTGCTGATGATCTAAAGCCTTTCCCCAAAATGCCCTTTAAACTTTGCCCTACAAGCTCCGAGATGAGGCCTAGGAAAATTCCTAATGATCTTGGTGTATCATTTGTTCCTCAGACTCACGTGGAATTACATAGTATCGTTAAGATTTACCAAAATGATATGAACACCCTAATAAATTTGCTGAAGAGTTTAAAATCTCAGGAATTCTACCAATCTGAGTTACCATATTTATATCAATTACCCCACATGTTAACAGGTCCTAGGGAAGCATAGTTATGGTTAGAATATGCTGACTGGAAAAATCCTATAAACAGTCTTGCTTTAAATATGAGTAAAACCATTTTTACCCTGTTTGAGGGCGCCCAAGTTATGAACAGAATATTGCTTGAGGTCATTCCTAAGGCTTTTCCCCCATAATGCATTGGATTAAAATTCACTCTGGCACACAGAATAAAGATGAGAATATTTATTATTATCAAATTTAGTTATTCCAAAAATTTTCTGAACATTCTGGTCTTGATCCATTGGCTCCAGGGGCTCTAGGGGCTTTCAATGCAGTGTTCATATCTGGCTTTAAACTCAAAATCTCAGCTCTAGTAAAAAAGACACTGACTAAATTGGAAAGTAGCTCCTATTGCTGAGTTCACTAATTTGGCTCCCAAGCTTACTCAGTCAGACCTTGGAGACCAAATAAACTTCCAAAATAAATAAACTGATGGCCTTACAATTACAATTATAACCTTATAACCAAGAAATTGAATCCTCCAAGGCCTTTGAAGGCACTAAACCTGGTACTTGCAATTATTGCAAGAAAACCAGACATTGAGAAAAAAAAAAAAAGATTGCTACAAGTTTAAAAATAACCAAGAGATGCTGTCTAAACAGGAGACACTTCAACCATATATGGAATGAAGGGGATCCAGGGACAAAACAAGAACTTTTCCTGTGATGATATTTAACATGCAAGGAGAAACTATCATGTACATGAATGGAGAGCCTTACAAATTTTTGATACTGGAGCCATCTTATCTGCGATTAACTCCACTTGTTTAAACAAGCATCTGTCCTGGAATACAAAAACTTCAAAAATTGTGGGGATTACTAATCAAGAAAAAATTTTGCTATATCCCAACCCATTCCTACCTCTTTAAGTCCCATTAAAGACCTACATTTCTTTTTACTTAGCCCTGACACTCGTGTTAATTTGTTATGGTGTGACCTTTTGCCTAAATGAGCATGATGTTTAAAATTTTCAGAAAAGGGAGAAATATTATTAAGCTTTCCAGACCTCCCAAAAATCCCCTAATGAGGTATCTGAATTAGAATTAACTCAAAAGGAAGAAGTTGGTTACTGTTTATAAGCATTAGTTATGTTGTTGTTGTTGTTATGTGCCGTGGAGTCAGCCCTGACTCATAGCGACCCCTCCTTGGGTTTCCGAGGCAGTATCACTACGGAAGTAGGATTGCCCAACCTTCCTTCATTAGTTATACACAAAGAAAATGTAATGCCATCTCACCTACTCAACAATTTACGTGGCATGTAATGGCCTAGATTTTACTGAATCTCCTACGTATTTTTCTCAAATCCTACATATGGAATTGCAACTTTTAACAATTTACAAACAAGTCCATTTTACAACAATATATTGATGGTTTACTAGTCTGTTCACACCCAAACAAAAGCACCTTGAAGACGGTGTAATTTTGTTAAAATCTTTAGCTGCCAGAGGACATGAAGTTTCTAAAGAAAAACTACAATTGGCCCAGCCTTCTGTTAGGAATTTAGATCACTTAATTTCTGCAGAAGGCATTTCTATTGATCATAAGTGGGAAAAACTAGGATTAATAGAAATGCCTTCTTCAGAAATTAAATGATCTGGATTTTTGACAGAAGGCTGGACCAATTAAGGAGCTCTGGTGGTGCAGTGATTAAGGCATTTGGCTGCTAACCAAAAGGTCAGTGATTTGAATGCACCAGCTGCTCCATGGATGAAAAATGAGACAATCTGCTTCCATAAAGATTTACTGCCTTGGAACCCAATGGGGTTCTCTATGAGTTGGAATTGACTTGTTGGCAGTGAGTTTGGTCTGAGTGTTAAGTGGAAAGAAGCAGATTTTTTTTTTTTTCCCCTTCCCTATACCTGCAACTAAAAATCAGTGCACAGGTTCCTAGGATTCTGTGGCTACTGCTGAACCTGAATTCTAACTTTTCTTTTTAAGCTCAGCCTTTATACAAGTATTTAAAGACCACTAAACCAGATTATTCCCAAATTGCCTCAGAAGATCAGGATTATATAGTTAAACCAAAAAAAAGCTTTAATGAAAATACATGCCTTAGATTTCTCTAATTACCATCTAGATATTCTCTATTTGTACAAGATATCTGGAAATATTTTAGGTGTGCTTACTCAAAAACACAGGGGGCAATAAAGCCCTGTGGGTTACTACACTCTGCACCTCAACCCCATGGATCAAGGCCACACTCCCTGCCTTAGAGCTGTAGCTGCCACTACAAAATTAGCAGAAACTCTTACTGACATAGTGCTGGGTAACTTTTTGGATGTTTATGTACCCATACTGCATTTGATTTACTTAATTATATTTTAATTCATTATCTTTCTGTGAACAGACTCACTTCTTCTTCTTCTTTTTTTTTTTTTTTTTTTAATTGTGATTTGGGGGAAAGTTTACAGAACAAATTAACTTTCCACACAGCAGCTCACATGCACTTTGTCTCATGACATTGACTACAATTTACCACAATGCAACAGCTCCCTTCCCACTTCCTCCCCATAGTTACCTCTTCCCTGTGTCCATCCCTCCATGCACTCCTGCCCCCTGAGCTGTCTCCCTGTGCATAAACAGCCCTTCTATTCTCCCATGATTGTTCTCTCCAAGGAGTGTATCTACCTCAGGTAAATGTTCAACTCATATGCCTGTCTTTTGTTTGGCTGGAAGCCACAGGTGTAGTTTCAATTCCAGACCTGAAGGGCAGCTAGGGGCCAGAGTCTCAGTGGTTACACCAGGCTCTATCAGACCAGCAAACCTGGTTCCCTTTTTTTTTTTTCCAAATGATTTTGAGTTTTGTTCCACATTGTTCTGCCTCTCTATCCAGGATCTCCTACATAGATCCCCCTCTGAGTGGTTGATAGTGGTAGCTGGGCACCATCTAGTTCTTCTGGTCTCATGGTCATGTAGGCTGCAGATCGCATAGTGTACCAGTCGCTTGGACTAATTGTTTCCACGAATATTTGGTTTTCCTCATTCTTCTTTGCTCTGGACTAGGAGAGACTCATTGGTGCATTTAGATGGCTGCTTGGAAGCTTTTAAGATCCCAGTTGCTACTTGCCAAAGTAGGAAGTGGAACAATATTTTGTGTAGTATGTTATGCCGATTGATGTCCCTGAGCAAACTCACTTCCTATGAAGTCTTTCTTCTAAGTGTTTCCAATATTAGACTCCATTCTATAGCCTATTTTAAACTAGACACACATTTCCCCATTATTGATGAAAACACCTGTCCTTCTTATGACTATTTAGATTTAACTGAACAAGTATTGATTCCCTGAAAGGACTTAGAGGAAAATCCTTTAACCAACCTGATTTAGTCTTATTTGTAGATGGCTTTTTTCTGAAACCTACTCCTAACTCTCATTATAAGCTGAGTATGCTGCTACAACTTTTACCAAAGTCCTTGGAAATCAAGCTCTCCCCAAAGCCACTTTAGCCCAACAAGGTGAATTAATTACTCTCACTAGAGCCTTTAGGATTGCTTCTGGAAAGTCTTTGAATATTTTTACAGATTCCCAATATTGTTTTAGATTTTTACATGATTTTTGTGTTATGGAAACAGAAAGGATATCTACCCTCTTCTAGAACTGCCATAAAAAATGAAAACTTAGTGGCAGAACTTTTAGACACTTTGCTGCTCCCTTCCAAGATTGCTGTTATAAAAATACAAGCTCATCAAGCCAAAGGGAGTACCCTAAACCAAAGAAATTAGAGAAAATAATCTTGCTGATATGGCTGCTAAATTAGCTGCTTCTCAAATTATCTCAGCACTTGTGAAAACCAAGGATGGAAACTGTCCAAATCTATTTATCAATAACTTTAATCTTTGTGAATTAACTTTAGAAAAACTTCTAAAATATCAATAATTGGCCCAAACTGAGAAAATTGATAACTGGAAAAGAGAAGACTTCCACCAGGATCCCAATGTGGAGTGGACCAAATAAGAAACTAGTCTTGCCTAAATCTTTACACGTTCCTATGATGCAAGCCCTTCACAATAACTCTCACCTAGGATGAGAAAAAATTATTGAGATCATGAAAAAATATTGGTAGGGACAATATTTTGAGGCTGCTTTGCATTTAAAGGATCTCTGGTGGCACTGTGATTAAAACACTGGGCTGCTAACCAAAAGGTCCATGGTTCAAACCCACAGCCACTGTGTGGGGAAAAGATGAGGCAGTCTTCTTCCATAAAGATTTACAGCTTTGGGAACCCTGTGGGGCAGTTCTTTTCTGTCCTATTGATTGCTATACTTGGAATTGACTTGATGACAGTGGGTTTATATGTGACCCATTACTGCCCCATTTGTCCCTGCTATAATCTTAAAAAATGTTTTAAAGTCCAATCTGGATAATATCCTTTGCCATCTGGACCCATGCTTGAATATAAAATAGATTTCATCCAGCTACCACCTTCTAATGGCTATAAATATGTATTAGATATGATTTTCAGATTTTTGCACTGGATAGAATCTTTTTCCCTGCTACAATGCTACTGCAACCTTCACAGCCAAGAAACTCCATGAAAATATTATACAAACCAGGGAAGCAACAAAAATTCATTGACTACAGAACCCATTTAATTGGTAATATTATTCAAGAACCATGCCAAGTCTTTCCCATATACCAAAGGTTGCATTGTCCCTACATCCTTAATATTCTGGTTTATTGGAAAGGACTAATGAAATAATCAAAACCCAGCATGCAAAACTTTATGAAACTTTAAGTTCATCTTAGACTAAAACCCTCCCTTTAGGTCTTTTAAATCCAAAATCTACTCCACTTGGACTCTACAAACTTACTTCCCAAGAAATAACTACTGGAAGACCTATGGTCCTCCTTTTTGTTGTTTATATTTATCTTTACATTATACAAGCTGATTTACTAAAATATTGTCAATCCTTAATGCAATACTCAAAGAAATATATCTGGAAGTTTCAAGAAGACTTTGATATCACAAATATATATATATATATCCTTGTTGTTGTTGTTGTTGTTATGTGCCGTCGAGTCAGCCCCGACTCATAGCGACCCCTCCTTGGGTTTCCGAGGCAGTATCACT
>NW_006921804.1:46320-54865 GCF_000298275.1 Orycteropus afer afer
TTCCGAGGAGTGGCTGGTGGGTTTGAACCGCCAGCCTTCTGGTTAGCAGTCAAGTGCTTTAGCCACTATGCTACCAGAGCTCCCATATATATATCCTAGACTTACCTAACATTGCCCCTGTCAAATATTTATATTGGAAAAGACATTAACTAAAAGACTAATTAGAGCTCCATTGGAAAGGACCCTATTTAGTTTTCCATACTAACCCCTGTGCAACAAAAATTGACAAAATTAAACCTTGGATCCACCTATGCCAACTCAAAAAAGTTAAATATCCTCCCTGGCCCTGTCAAACCTTGGGAGAGTTAAAGGTAATATTAAAATGCCCTTGTGGCAAGAAGCAGACAACATCAGAGGTAAATGACTGATCCTAATATCATGGAACAAGACTCCATTCAACTTCCTGAATTTGGGGGCTTTTCTTTGTAACTGTACCTATTCTTTTGTTGATTTCCTTACTACACACTTGTGGTGTTATTCCTTGCTTTAACATTGTATTTTTCCTATGTAAGTAACTAGTCTGAAATTGACCCAACATGCAATCAAGATGCACTGATAATTACTGGTGATTGGAATGCAAATGCTGAAAACAAAGAAAAATCATTGGTATTTGGAAAATATGGTCTTGGTGATAGAAATACAGCTGGAGATCTCATGATAGAATTTTGTAAGATCAATAACTTATTCATTGCAAATACTTTTTTCAACAACCTAAATGGTGACTATACATGTGGACCTTGCCAGATGGAATAAGCAGGAGTTAAATAAACTACATCTGTGAGAATGGACAATGGAGAAGCTCAGTATCATCAGTCAGAACAAGGCCAGAGACTGACTGTGAAACAGACAATCAATTTCCCTATGCAAGTTCAAGTTGAAGCTGAAGAAAATTAAAACAAGTCCATGAGAACCAAAACATGACCTTTAGTTTATCCCACCTGAATTTAGAGACCATTTGAAGAACAGATTTGATACATTCATTAACAATGACTGATGAACAGATAAGTTATGAGGTAACATCAAGGACATTACACATGAAGAAAGCAAAGGGTCATTTCAAAGACAGGAAAGGAAGAAAAGACCAGAATGGATGTCAGAAAAGACTCTGAAACTTGCCCTTGAATGGAGAGTAGCTAAAGTGAATGAAAGAATTGATGAAGTAAAAGACTTGAAGAGAAGATTTCAAAGGACAGCAAAAGATAAAGTGGGGAAGCAAAGTAATGTGTTATAATGAAATGTACAATGTCTTGGAGTTAGAAAATCAAAAAGGAAGACCATGCTCAGCATTTCTGAAGCTGAAAGAACTGAAGAAAATTTCAAGCTTTGAGTTACAATACAGAACGTTTCTTTGGGCAAAATGTTGAACAATTCAGGAAGCATCAAAAGAAGATGGAAGGAATGCACAGAGTAACTGTACCAAAGAGAATTGGTTGATGTTCAACCATTTCAGGAAGTAGCATAAGATAACAACAAATGGTATTGAAAAGAAAAGTTCAAGATTCAGAAGGAATTGGCAAAAAAACAAGGCTCTAGGAATTGATGTTTAACAAATTGTTAAACAAATGGATGCAACACTGGTAGCCCTCACTTGTTTATGCCAAGAAAAAACTGCTACCTGCCCAACCCACTGGAATAGATACATATTTGTGCCCATTCCAAGAAAAGTGATCCACCAGAATATGGAAATTAGCAAGCAGTATCATTAATATCACATGCAAGTAAAATTTTGCTGAAATAATTTTAAAATGCTTACAGCAGTACATTGACAGGGAACTGCCAGAAATTCAAGCCAGATTCAGAAGAGGGCATGGAATGAGGGAAATCATTGCTAATAACAGATTAGTCTTGACAGAAAGCAGAGAATCAGAATAATGTTTACCTGTATTTTACGGTTGATGCAAAGGCATTCAACTGTGTGGATCATAACAAATTATGGATAACATTGAAAAAATGGGAAGTCCAGAACACTTTATTGTGCTCAAAATGAACCTCTACATAGACCAAGAGGCAGTTGTTCTAAAAGAGTAAGAGGGTTCTGCATGGTTTAAAATCAGGAAAGGTGTGTGTCAGGGTTGTATCTTTTCACCATACTTATTAATTCTGTATGATAAGCAAATAATCCAAGAACCTGGGCTATATGAAAAAGAGTATGGCATTAGGATTGAAGAAAGACTCATTAACAACGTGAGATACGCCGATGACACAATCTTTCTTGCTGAAAATGAAGACAATTGGAACCACTTATTGATGAGAATCCAAGGCTATAGCCTTCAATATGGATTACAGCTCAACATAAACAAAACAAAATTCCTCACAACTAGACCAATAAGTAATGTCATGATAAATGGAGAAGAGATTGCAGTTGTCAGGGATTTTATTTTACTTGGATCCATAATCAACACCCACAGAAGCAGCAGTCAAGATATCAAATGATATATTTCATTGAGCAAATATGCTGCAAAAGACCTCTTTAAAGTGGTAAAGAGCACTTAGTCTTTGAAGACTAAGGTGCATGTTTTGGTTCGCTAGTGCTGCTATAACAGAAATATCAGAAATGGGTGGCTTTAACAAACAGGAATTTCTTCTTTTACAGTTTAAGAAGCTAGAAGGCTGAATTCAGAATGCGGGTTATAGGGGCTAGGTGAAGAAGGCCCCTTAACCTTGGACTTCAGTTCTGCCTCTTGTTCCAGGCCCAATGGAGCTATAGGCACCTTCCAACTCACACAGCTACTGGCTATTGAGGCTGAGACACTCAAGATTGGCAAACATGGAAGACCACTGTTGCAATTTCAAGAACAATCCCAAGATCAGCAGGCAACAAAACAGGACACTGGTTCAAGGCCAGGAACTAGAGATGAAGACTCAGCCAAGTGCAGGATCTAAAATGTGTCAAGAAGCTAGAGACCTTCCTCAAAGCTTCTGCATATAAACTGGAAGCAGGCCACACCCCGAAGGCAGCTACTTAACTACTTACAGTAGATTCCACCATGGAAGTGATTACAGTCTCATCATGGGGAATAACTACATTCAGCTCCCCAGCCACTCAAAACCATGTCCCAACCAAGCTGACATACAACCTTAATTTTCACAGTTGTACCTGACCCAACCCATGGTATTTTCAATAGACTCATATTCATATGAAAGCTAGACAATGAATAACAAAGATTGAAGAAGAATTGATGCATTTGAATTATGATGCTGACAAAGAATACTGAAAACACCATGGACTGTCAGAAGAAGGAACAAATCTGTCTTGGAAGAAGTGCAGCAGGAATGCACCTTAGAAGTGAGAATGGCCAGACTTTGTCTCACCTACTTTGGTCACGCTGTCAGAAGGGACTAATCCCTGGAGAAAGATGTCATGCTTGGTAAAGTAGAGGATAAGTGAAAAAGTGGAAGACCCTCAATGAGATGGATTGACAGTGGCTGCAATGACTGCCTCAACCATAGCAATGATCGTGAGGATGGCACAGGACAGGGAAATGTTTCATTCTGTTATGCACAGGTTCTCTATGAGTTAAAACCAACTCAACAGTAACTAACAACAATGTATAAGTAATTGAAGGAAATTATTACATTTTATTTTTATACAACCTTATTATATTATTTTTGGATAGTTGTCCTTCATTATGATGCCCTTCTTAAGTATTATTTTATTATTAGCCCAATCTCAGGCATCATGTTAATTTAAACCAGTGCATAACATTGACTAGGCCATGGAACACTTGAGAGCTTATTTTGCAAGATGCAGAAGTGTTCATGTTTGCCAAATTAGCTATTCATTCCAATGTGGAAGATTTCCTAGATACTTTGGGATGTTATTGAGTAAGGCAAAGGAGTTACCTGGCTGCATAAAGAATGACTTATCCCCACTTTGTACTAGACTCTGGAACCCTCTAAAGATAGGACAGTTTTCTATTTGTAACAATTCTTTAACAGAACATTAATTGAGCAAATTAATCAAAACACTCCCTTCCTACACAATTATACCAAGAGTAACATGATCTGTGCTCCTTATGGATATGTATTTTTGTGCAGAGGATCAGATTATCCCTCTTAAAAAAAAGACCAAACCCAAGTAATGAACCCTATGCTTGGGCATTACCCTGCCTAGAGGAGGGAACATGATGGGCCAATGTGCTTTAAGCTAGTTGTTGTTAGGTGCCATAGAGTTGGTTCTGACTCATAGTGACCCTATGTATAACACAATGATACCCTACCCGGTCCTGCACCAGCCTCAGGATACTTGCTATACCTAAGCCCATTGTTGCAGCCACTGTGTCAACTCATCTCCTTGAGGGTCTTCCCCTTTTTTGCTAACCAAGCATGATAATCCTTCTCCAGGGTATGGTCCCTTCTTACAACATGACCCAAGTAGGTGAGACCAAGTCTGGTCATTTTTGCTTCCAAGGGGCATTCCAGATGTACTTCTTCAAGGACAGACTTGTTAGTTCTTCTTGCAGTCCACGGTACTTTCAGTATTCTTTGCCAGCACCACAACTCAAAAGCATCAACTCTTCTTTTGTCTTCCTTATTCATTGTCCAGCTTTCACATGTACATGTTCCTTTAAATATTCATTCCTATGATGAAAGCACACATTGAACCAGTGATTTGAAAATCTTTGCCTGATTCAAGAGGGAACTTACAGAATCTAATTATATCCATTTAGTACTTGGAGATGCATAGGTATTCCTCAGAGCCCTCTTACCAGTTTTTGACAACTCTGAAATCAAGAGACCTATTAACAAATTATATGCAATCATGGTACAAATAGCTATGACATTGCTGATGCAATAGCTGTCCAATAGAAATCTTTAGAATCCCTGGCTAAGTAGTATTAGATAACATAATAGTTCTTGATCCTTCTAGCACAATAAGGAGGAGTCTATGCCATCACTAACACATGCTGTTGTACTTGGATAAATTCTTCAGGAAAAATAGAATGAGACATTGGAAAGATCCACCAGAGAGCTACCTGGCTTCATTCATACCTTCCCTTTTCTTGATATTTTTAGCTTCTTACCTAATGGTACTAGTTCTTGGTTGCAATTCTATTGCAAACAGTTTTCATTATCTTAATTATTGCAATCATTATTTTAAGAATAATCAAATATATCATGTCTACTGCATATAACCAAACTACTATAACCTTTGCTGTACAAAGAGTTATACACTTTTCAGAAACTATACCTTTAGAGAAAATGAATTTAAAACCTTGAGTCAGCCTTTTGTCCAATCTAACTTATTCTTCCAAATGTGGCCTTCCTCCCACATACTCCAACCAAACGATCAAATAAGCTGAGGGTCTAAGATATGGCATAGTGAAGAGGCCACTGAACTGGATGGTGCCCAGCTGCTACTAACAGCCATTCCTCTAAGTAGGATGGAATAAAAGGTGTTGTCTGGGGTCTTAACAGTTTAATGAGCAGCCATCCAAAGTTCCAAATAGAAGTCTATGCAGAATAAAGCACTCTTAAAATGGAGATCAAAGAATCTCTACAGAAATTTATGATCTACAGGGGTAGGGATGTGTTAGGACAATCTAAAACTGACGTGCTTGGCATTATTAAAAATGACTGACCTAGGTATGAATCAAAGCTCCACTTTTTTCAAATAAACTTAAGCTTGTCCACTTTTCTACCTTCTGAATAGTAGAGCTTTGTGAACTTCTTACAAAACTTTAAACCACCTTCAGCAAACAAGTAGGAGTCAAGGCTGTGATTATGAAGTCTTTGTTGGGAATTGTTTACCAGAGTGATCTTGGGAGAATACTTGTGCAGCATGCCCCAGGAGGAATGTATATGTAGATATTTTAAAATTTCACTAGCTGGATTAGCTCCAGGTAGTTTGTGCTAGAGGGTGGATTAGTTAACCTTGCAACGTTTTAACTTGCTATCTTTTTTTTTAATCTTTTTTTTTTTTTTTTTTTTTTATCATTTTGTAAGTATACCTCATTCCTAGCCCCCATTATCATGGTCATTTACTCCCTTTCCAGTTTTTTTTTCCTATGTAAAAGCTCAACTTTCCCTCAGAGTGTTGAAGCACTTAGCTTCATTTTTGTCAATTCTATGTCCTCTTGGTTCAAACTGTATCTATTCCTTACTAGACAACTTTCCTTTATTTTAACAGAGTATGGAACTGTTAAACAGTTCTACAACACTGTCATCCTCTTCCTGACCTCCAGAGTGACCTAAAATTCCAAACCAATCAATTTGCTCTTTTGCTAAGAAGTATCTTTCGGTGGATTCCCTCCTCTTTGTATTGTGTAGAGTAGTATGTAGTGGTCATCAAAGAGTGTACCAATTTTGGTACAGATATATAAGTATATAAAAAAGGAATATACTTTTTTTTATTTTTATTGTGATTTGGGTGAAAGTTTACAGAGCAAATTCACTTCCATACAGCAACTCACATACACTTTATCTCATGACATTGACTGCAATTCCCACAATGCAACAGCTCCCTTCCCATTTCCTCCCCATAGTTACCTTTTCCCTGTGTCCTTCCATCCCATGCACTCCTGACCCATGAGCTGTCTCTCTGTGCATACACAGCCCTTCTATTCTCCCATGATTGATCTCTCCAAGGAGTGTATCTACCTCATGTAAATGTTCAGCGCATATGCCTGTCTTTTGTTTGGCTGGAAGCCACAGAAGTGGGTTCAATTCCAGACCTGAAGGGCAGCTAGGGGCCATAGTCTCAGTGGTTCCATCAGACTCTATCAGCAAACCTGGTCCTTTTTTTTTAAAGGAATAAACTCTTAGGAACTTTTGTAACCACTTATTTGTTTATGTGAGCTCCTTCTGTATACCAAAGACCTCACTCATCTTTGTATCCACTGCATTATTCAGCCCAGCAGCTGGCTGGGTCATCACTTAACTGGGATACGAAAGGCTGTAATTGACCCTGAACAGGACAACTCAGCTAACAACCATCCTAGAGTAGTCCTGCTGAGTCAGTTGACATCTAGGACATATCGCTGGGGACAGCCTCCAAACCAGGATGAAGCCATTCTACCTCTACCTCCTCTGAAGTCCAGGATTTTAGAAACTGTCATTCTTGTGTAAGAGGGGGAAAGATGCATGCACAGATCTTGCCAGCCTATGTTGACATGGTGACTGGACATGTCTGAGTATTCCACGAGCTCTTATGACAAGAAGGGATATGAGCTCAGGAATAGTAGTTTTTTTGTTTTTTCTTTTAAAAAATTATTTTTTAAGAATGTTGTTGTTGTTGCTATCACCATATTATATTTAGTCATCATCTCTCTGTAGATTCCTCTTGGCTGTTTCAGGTTTTTCAAATTTTCCTTGTTTTTGATGACATTAACAGTTTCGAAGAGTACTGGTCAGGCATTTTCTAGGACATCCCTCAATTTAACTTTGCTTGATGTTTTTCTGGTGATGATGTCTGATGACTACAACAGGGCTATGGACTTTTGCGACTATCCATCTGTTTGTTTGTCATGCTACAGTGGTTTATATGTGGCTATGATGCCAGAAGCTATGCAATCAGTATTTCAAATATCCCCCAGGACAGGTTTCAGAGATGGTTATAGACTAAGACAGACGAGGAAGACAGGCCTGGTGATCTACTTTAGAAAATTGTCCAATGAAAATCTTATGAATCACAACAGGACATTCAATTGCTTGCTTTGGACACATACATCATCAGGAGGGATCAATTGCTAGAGGAAGACATCATGTTTGGTGAAGTGGAAGGCCTACAAGGGCAAGAAATGCCTTTGAGGGGATGGCATAATAACCACAACAATGAATTCAAACAAGCTGGCAATTAAGAGGATGATGCAGAACCAGGCAAAGTTTTGCTCTGTTGTGTAAAAGGTGACTGTGGGTCCAAGTCAACTCAGTGTCAGTTATCCGGCTCTATCATGGGTTTTGGGGAGGAAAACTATAGAGTTAAAGTGCTATTTTCTTTACATCACATTAAGTGCACATACTATCAATATGATTTATCACTGTTGATGTTGACCTTCATCATTCGGCGGAGGTGGTATTTACCAGACTTCTCTACTCTGCACTTACTTTTTCTCTCTCTTGTTCTGTACTGTACACTTTGGAGGGAAATCACTATGAGCAGCCCCACCTAGGGATTGAGGAGTTATACTCCATCTGTTTGAGGACAAAAGATCTACATACATTATTTGGATTTCTGTAGAGATTTGTGTCTTCTCCCACAATTATTTATTTATTTTGACATTTATTTTTATCAGTATGGACTCACTAATATTTATTTTATACATTAGGGTGTAATTTAATGCTACCTCTTTCTTCCTCAAACTGTGTTAATTTTGGCTTTCAGATACTTTTTGATTGGCTACTGTATTCCTTTGACATACCCTTATCATTATGGGGTTTTCTTTCTTTCTTTTCTTTTTTTTTTTTTTATTATTGTGATTTGGGTGAAGATTTACAGAGAAAATTCACTCTCCACACAGCAGTTCACATATACTTTGTCTCGTGTCATTGACCAGTTTACCACAATGTAACAGCTCCCCTCCCACTTCCTCCCCATAGTTACCTC
>NW_006921804.1:62470-67205 GCF_000298275.1 Orycteropus afer afer
GACCTGGTAGGGGAAGATTAAGAATAATAATAAAAAGGACAAAGGTATTAATAATATTAGTTGGTTTGGAACGGACAAATACAAGCAAACTAATTACCGGGAAAAAGAAAGTGAAAAAGGAAAAAAATTAAAAAGAAAGAAAGAAAGAAAAAAATCGAAGGAGGACTGCGTAGGGCACCCAGGCTCCGTCTGAGCTCACAGGCTGTGATGGAGTTTTTGTGGGCCCAGAAGGTAGGTGGGAGTGGAGATGGCCACACCCCCGCCCACCAAGCGGGTGCAGGGTGCGGTAACAAGAAGAATGTCGTACCTTTTCAGTCATCTTTGGCTTTAGTGGTGATGTCTAGTATAAACTGGTCTTCTTGTGGATGTGTGGATATTATACTGTCACTGGCAGCATTGTATTTCAGGATAGATCTTGAAATATACTCTTTTTTATCATGAATGCAACACTATTCCTCTTTAATATTTCACTCCAAGCATATCTGAACACTGGTAATTATTTTAACCATTCTGATTCCCTTCCAAAGATATTTGTGATAAATTTATGACCTATTTGTGTCTTAAAATTCTACTCATGTCCAAGAAAGCAGGCAAATGATAAGGCTTTCTAAGCTTGTCTGAAATCTGTGCCTATGGGTGAAAAAACATCCCTTTCTTAATTCCTAACACTTGAAAAAGTACTACCGCTGCCAGAAAAAATAAACACACCCAGTGGCAAGATCTTTGTCTCATGCTCCAATAAAAGGAACTAGAGCTACTTGGCGACATGGCTGATTCTAGCACTGGGGCAGGAAATATGTAGTATGAGCCATTGGACCATCTTATAGTATCATGAAGGAAGGAAGAATTCAAAAGAAAGAAAACCAGAGAAGGTGGAAGATGGTGGACTAGGTAGAAGGACTGCACAGACCCTCTTCAACAAAGAAAAGGGAAACCAATTGACACCGACACAGAAGTTATACACATGGATCACCCCAGATGGAATACACAGGAATCAAATCAACTACATCTGTGGAGACAAGCAAAAGAAAAGCTCAATATCATCAGTCAAAAAAAGGCCAGGAGATGACTGTGGATGACAATTGGTCATATGTAAGTTCAAGTTGAAGCTGAAGAAAATTAAAACAAATTCACAACAGCCAAAATATAACCTTGAATATATTCTACCTGAATTTAGAGACCAGCTGAAGAGTAGATTTGATGCATTGAATACCAGTGACCAAAAAACAGAAGAGTTGTGAGATGACATCAAGGGCATCATACATGAAGGAAAAAAAAGCCATTTAAAAGACAAAAAAAAGAAAGAAAAGACCAAAATAGATGTCAGAAAACACTTTGAAACTTGCTCTTGAATGGAGAATAGCCACCAGCCACTCCTCAGAAGGAAGATGGGGCAATCTACTTCTGTAGTGATACTGCTTCAGAAACCCAAGGAGGGGTCGCTATGAGTCAGGTCCGACTCAACGGCACATAACAGCAACAACAAAGTGAATGGAGGAAATGGTGAAATAGAATAGCTGAACATATTTCAAAGGGCAACTCAAGAAGACAATGTGAAGTATTATAATAAAATGTGAAAAGACCTGGAGTTAGAAAACCACAAAAGAAGAATACATTTGGCATTCCTCAAACTGAAAAAATTGAAGGAAAACTTGAAGCCCCAAATCACAGTAGTGAAGCATTCTGTGGTCAAAATGTTGAATGATGCAAGAAGTATCAAAAGAAGATGGATGGAATACAGAGTCATTGTACCAAAAAAACTTGGTCAACATTCAACCATTTCAGAAGGTAGCATGTGATCAAGAACCAATGTGAAAGAAGAAGTCCAAGCTACACTGAAGGAATTGGCAACAACAACAACAACAAAAAGGCTCCAGAAATTGACAGAATACCCACTGAGATATTTCAATAAACAGGTGCAGCACTGGAGGGGCTTACTTGCTTATGCCAAAAAAATTTGGAAGAGAGCTACCTGGCCAAATAACTGGAAGAGACCAATATTTATGTGCATTACAAAGAAAGGTGATCCAACAGAATGTGCAAATTACCAAACAATATTATTAATATCACATGCAAGTAAAATTTGGCTGAAGATAATTCAAAAACAGTTGTAACAGTATATTGACAGGAAACTTCTACAAATTGAAGCTGGATTCAGAAGAGGATGTAGAACAAGGTATATCATCGCTGATGTCAGATGTATCTTGGCAGAAAGCAAGGAATACCAGAAAGATGTTTACCTGTATTTTATTGACTGTGCAAAGGCATTCAGCTGTGCAGATCATAACAAATTATGGTTAGCATTGTGAAGAATAGGAATTCTGGATCACTTCATTGTTCTCATCAGGAACCTGAACATAGACCAAGAGGCAGTTGTTCAAACAGAACAAGGGTCTAATGCATGGTTTAAAATCAGGAAGAGTATGCATCAGGGTTGCATCATTTCACCATACTTATTCGATCTGTATGCTGAGCAAACAACCTGAGAAACTGAACTGTATGAAAGAACATGACATTAGGATTAGAGCAAGAATCATTAATAATCTGTGATATGCAAGTGACACAACCTTACTTGCTAAAAGTGAAGATGACTTGAAGCACTTACTGATGAAGATCAAAGACTACACTCTAGTATGGGTTGTTGTTGTTGTTGTTATGTGCTGTGGAGTCGGCCCCGATTTATAGCGACCCCTCCTTGGGTTTACGAGGCAGTATCACTACAGAAGCAGTTGCCCCATCTTCCTTCCTAGCTAGTATGAATTACACCTCAACAAAAAGAAAACAAAAATCCTCACAACTTGACCAATAAGAAACATCATGATAAACAGAGAAAAGACTAAAGTTGTCAGGGATTTCATTTTACTTAGATCCACAGTCAACACCCATGGAAGCAGCAGTAAGGAAATCAGCCATTTTATTGTAGTGGGCAAATCTGCTGCAAAAGACCTGTTTAAAGTGTTAAGAAGCACTTTGAGGGCTAAAGTGCTTCTGACCCATGCCATGGTATTTTCAATGGCCTCATGTGCATGTGAAAGCTGGACAATGAATAAGGCAGACTGAAGAAGCGTTGATACCTTTGAATTTCAGTGTTGCTGAAAATACCGTGGACTGCAGAAGAATGAAGAAATTCATCTTGGAAGAAGTGCAGCTGGAATGCTCCTTAAAAACAAGAAAGAGCAGATTTCATCTCACCTACTTTGTTCATGTTGTCAGAAGAGATCACTTTCTAGAGAAGGATATCATGCTTAATAAAGTAGAAGGTCAGTGACAAAGGAGAAGAACCTCAATGAGATAGATTGACACACTGGCCACTACAGTGGACTCAAGCACAGCAAGAATTGTGAGGGTGGTACAAGACCAGGCAGTGTTTCGTTCTGTTGTACATACGGTTGATATGAGCAGGAGCTGACTCAACAGCACCTAACAATAACAACAACAGAAATGTCATGTTTTCCTACATATGCATATGGAAAAGTTGATATATTACCCAAGCAGAACAATATTTTTTCATTGTTGGAATAGCTCACTAATACTTATCATAACACAAATGGTATTATGAAGTCCTATTGATTTAAAAAAAAAAAAATCAAGCTTGTATTGGAAGTGTGGGACAAGAATGAGTGCTTGGAGTGCAGGACTAACCTGAGTTTAAATTCATGATCTAGTGTTTGCTAGCCTTGGATCTAGGAAAATTCACTTTACTTCTTTAAGCCTCACTTTGTTCATCAGTAAAGTGGGTAAGATGATCATATCTACCCCTACCTCACAGAGTTGATTTGAAAATTAATGAGATAATGCATATTCAGGGCTTAGCTTCAATGCCTGGCACATAGTAAGCACTCAATAAATTTTAAGTGCTTGGAGTATGTCAGAGCACTCCTGGCCAGGGAAAAACACAGAGAACAGACTCACTAGACCTTCAAGACTTAGTCAAACACTTGCTAATAAACCTTGTTATAAAAGCAAATTTTGGCCTTTGGGTATGGACAATTTCATAAACGGTCAAAACAATTTCAAGGCCCAAAATACAGTGACAGCCAGACAGAGCACTTGGTGGATATTTTACCCAGGGTGGAGCTGGGGGTGCTGCTCTATTGTTCAGATTCTGATAAATGTACTAACTCACAGAGAATTGGAACAATGGACAGAGGCCTAGAACAAAGGAAGAGTAAACAGAGCAGGAGAATATAGTTCTTTTAATACAATGGCAGAAGCCCACTCTCACCCAGGTCTTAATGAGAATCAGAGGTAGATCTAAGTGGATGGCAGGGTCCATATCACAGAAGATCTATCTCTGGGAGGGAGAGGTTCTTCCATTACCCAAATGAGGAGTTTTCCATATAGATGACAACATCATTTGCACAGTCCATGGGCTCTGAAGGCTAGTAGGAGAGAAAGCATCCCCTATTTGATGGAGCAGGTGATCTCAGATAACGACCATGGCAAGAACAGAGCTTTTCTCCCTAAACAAACGCCAAATGGGGTGGAGAGGTCTCTGCCTATTGACAGTTGTTGTTAACTGCCATTAAGGTGGTCGCAATTCATGGCCATCCTGTGCAGCACAGAATGAAAAAATGCCTGGTCCTGTCTACCCCATGGTTGGACTGGTCTTATTTTTGGTTATTATTTTGGTTGCTCGGGCTACATTGGAGTAAACTGTGCCCTCAAAACTCCACCCAAGAGACTGCAAACCCTTGGGGCAAACATTTATTCAGTTACCACTGCCCCCACCTCC
>NW_006921804.1:67305-72954 GCF_000298275.1 Orycteropus afer afer
CCACCCACCCCCACTCCCCACCATTGCATGTGTGAAGGAGCTCTGGCAGCGTAGTGCCCAAGGCATTTGACTGCTAACCAGAAGGTTGGCAGTTCAAACTCACCAGCCACTTGGCAGAAGGAAGACTGGGTAATCTACTTCCGGAAAGATTTACTGCCTTGTAAACCAAAAAGGTGGTTGCTGTGAGTCAGCGTCAACTCAATGGCAGTGAGTTTGGTTTTGGTTATTGCATACGCAAACAAGAAATAATTGCATTTCTTGTTTTGTGACCTATTTGTTCCCATCCTATGTTAACGTTTTATAATTTACTTTGCATATCACTAGACTTTGTTTTATTGGTATTTCTTTCTGGTGAGTGAAGAATCCAGTGAGTGTGTGATAGAGACAGATTTTTTTTTTTTTCTTTCATTGTATTTTTGTGAGGCCTGAGAAATCTTTAACCAGAAACATTTAATGTGGAGATTAACACGTCCCATGCTGAGTCCTAATGCCTCCAGGTAAATCTTTAACCAGAAGCCTTTAATGTGGAGATTTCCCATATCTCAAGCTCTGGCAGGTCTCACCTCCCTCCCCCCAGATTCACGCATATCAGAGAGTTCTGCCTGGTCTCACCCCCTCCCCCTGGATTTCACACATATCAGAGAGTTCTGCATGGCTCCAACAAAGTCTCTCGCTCACCTTTGAAGCCAGGGTATTCCAACCCACCCTCCAACTTCCCAAACCCCTTTCCTAAAAACCAATTATCTACTCCACCCTATATTCTTTCTATAAATATGTGATAATGAAAGAGCACAGGGTCTTTTGCTCAACTTGTTATGTCGGTGAGAGCAGGGACCCTAGTTCCGCACTAGCTAATAAACTTTCCTTCTTGCGCTTGCATTATCGCGTGTTGGCAAATTCCTCACGACGAACAACTCCTTCATAACCTGGGCACAACATTTTAAGATGTAGAAATGAGTTGGTTGAAAGAATTAGTGGGTATCTAAACTCAGGTGCTTCCTATCCCCAACAACACAACAATGCACTGCCATGGAGTTGAACCCTACTCATATCCACCCGACCCCTCCTTGGGTTTCTGAGGCAGTATCACTACAAAAGTATATTGCCCAACAGTTTTAATTTTTAAAAATAGTAATAATAAAATAGGAAATTTAAGTATCACTGGAGGGCACACCTGGAATTGCTATCTAGTGATAAAACTAATTAACCCTTGCATTCATAATGGAGGAGGACCTCTGGTGGCATAGTGCCCAAAGCATTTGACTGCTAACCAGAAGGCTGGCGGTTCAAACCAGCCACTCCTCGGAGGGAAGATTGGGCAATCTACTTCCTTAGTGATACTGCCTCAGAAACCCAAAGAGGGGTCTCTCTGAGTCGAATTGACTCAAGGGCAGCGAGTCTGGTTTTGTTTTTTATTCATAATGGAGGAAATGTCTCCTAATAAGGGATTTAGAATAAAATAAGTGTATTTGTTGATCATCCCTGCATTGTACAAATGGTTAACATGTTCAGCTGCTAATTGAAAGGTTGGACATTCAAGTCTACCTAGAGACATCTATAAAGAAATGTGGTTTACTTTAGGAAAAGTCAGTCATTGAAAATCCTGTGGAGCACAGTTCTGCTCTGACAAACATGGGGTCGCCATGTGTGAGAATCAACTCAACAGCAACTGGTTGGTATTTGTTGAGTATCTACCAATGACTTTACTGGGATCATGCATGGGGGTGCATTTAATCAATCTAATAAGTCTCTAGAAATAGCTATAAGTTTTGAAATGAGCTTGAAGGCTCAGATAAGTTCAACAACTTGCCCAGTGTCACTCACATAATAAGTGAAAAGATGAAATTCAAACCTAATTCTACCTTGTTCTAATGCCCAGGTGTTTTCCAGGACAGTGGATGCACATCTAGAGAGGAATTCTGACCTGAAGGGCAGAGTTCTCAGTGATTGTCCTCAGGGTTAGGGTCCTGAACAATCTTCCTACCAAAGAGGTGCATTTTATTTAGTTAGTCTTCCTAACAACCCAGAGAAGTAGGTATTACCCCATTTTAGAGCGGAGGCCAATGAGGCTCTGCCCACAATTACACAACCCAGTGGTAGATGCAGGAATGGAATAAAAGTCTTTCTGCCTCCCAAGCAGAGTCATTCTATGACCTCAAGTACACACAGTTTTGTGGAGGAGGTAGGCAGGGGGACTCTGCTTGAATCTGCTCTGGGACAGTTTAGTGAAGGAAGAGGGTGGATGAGGAGTAACTTAGACTTCACTTTCCTTATTTAAAGGGAGAATTAGTGTGAGGCCTGAGTCCTAATGGCCTCCCAGTATATCTTTAACCAGAAGTCTTTCAGTGTCAGGGATTCTAACACTCCCCATGCCTCAGGGCTTTTATCCACCCTCCGGACTCAGCATGTATCAGAGATTTCCTCCAGATTCAGTGCGTATCAGAGATTTACTTGGCTCCTGAAGTCTCCCACGTATCAGGACTCTGCATCCTCCTGAGATAATAATTCCCTAAGTGGACTTTGGAGCTGGGGGATTCCAACAAGTCCCCCAACTTCTCAGATACCTGCCCTAAAACCCCTTAGCAACAACCAATCATCTGTACCCCTTTGCCCTGGTGCTACTCCACCCTATATTTTCCTATAAAAATATGATAGTAACAGAGCACAAGGTCTTTTGCCTTGGCCACTGCGTTGGCAAGAGCAGGGACCCTAGCTCGAGCTAGCTAATAAACTTTCCTTTTGCTTTTGCATTATCGTGTCTGTGGTGACTTCCTCGCGCCGACATTCCTTTCCGGGCTCAACATTTGGTGCTTTGGCTGGGAAGGAAAGTTCAGAACGAGTGAAGTTGCCGCAATAGTAGGAGAGTTTCAGGAAGCCGGCAGGGTTAGACGTCCTTTGCGTGGGGACACTAGTCCATCAGGAAAGGCTGGAAACCGGCAGACGCGCCAGATCGGGAAACCGACGGACACACCGGACGAGTGGGGGAAGGATCCCTTCCTCAACTCACAGGCAGGCTGTGAGCACTTTTTGGTAAGAGCAGCCCACTTCAAGGGAGGGGGTAGACCCCTCCAATCTGTGGTGCTGGAACGAGATCTCTTCTGGGTGTTGGATATTTGTGCTGTCTGTTTTGGTGTCTCTTGTTGTGTGGCCACTGTCTTTTATTTGTTCTGTGTTTTCTAAAAGGAGGTTGAAATGGGACAGAAACAGACTACCCCTCTGTCCCTGATGGTTGAACATTTTTCAGAGTTTAAAACCAGAGGATCTAATTTGTCTGTGATAATTAAGAGAAATAAACTAATAACGTTTTGCTCTTCAGAATGGCCCTCTCTTCAGGTGGGGTGGCCTCCGGAGTGCTCGCTGGATGGAAAGGTGATCGCAGCCGTATTCGACCGAGTCCAGGTGCCAGGCCCCCGTGGGCACCTGGAACAATTTCCTTACATTTTAGTGTGGCAAGATATAGTGACTAACCCGCCCCCATGGCTAAAACCTTTTCTTCTGAACCTCTCTGTTAAGGTATTAACATCCTCACTCGGGACTAGCGAAAAGGAGAAACCGAGACGACCTGCATCCCGAGCAGCTGTTCCACCGGTTTTGCCTGATTCTCAGGCTGACCTTGATCTGATGGATCTAGAGAGCAGCGTGTCTCCACCTCCCTATGCCCCTCCCCCACCTTCCCACCCTCTCCAGGTTCAACAAGTATCAGGAGGGAATGGAGCGAGTGCTCCAAGTGTGCCACCCGTCATTACGGGCCCAGCCTCTGGCCTCCGCCCATGCCAGAGGGACTCCCAGGAGGCTGAAGCTCCATCGTCTACTGTCCAGGCGCTGCCTCTCAGGGCAGTTGGCCCGCCCTGTGAGGACGGAAGCAGAACCTGGCAGTACTGGCCGCGTTCAACATCAGACCTGTATAACTGGAAAGCACAAAACACCTCCTTTTCTGAAAACCCCCAAAGCCTAATTAATTTGTTAGATTCTATATCGTTTACTCATAACCCCACTTGGGATGATTGTCATCAGTTATTGCAGGTTTTGTTCACCACTGAAGAAAAAGAAAGGATCTTGACCAAGGCCAGGAAAAATGTGCCTGGAGATAATGGGCAACTGACAACGCTTCAGAATTTAATTGACGCTGGGGTCCCGTTATCTCATCCTGGTTGGAACTTTGAACATCCCAAGGTAGGGAGCGTCTCCAAAAGTACCGCCAGATTCTAATGGCCGGTCTCTGAGTGGCGGCGAGGAAGCCGACTAATTTGGCCAAGGTAAACTTAGTCAGGCAGGGGCCGACAGAGAGCCCTGCAGCATATCTAGAGAGGCTGATGGAAGCGTTTAGACTGTATACTCCCATGGACTCGCTAGCCGATGAGAGTAGAGCAGCAGTGGTCCTATCTTTTGTAAACCAAGCAGCCCCTGATATCAGAAGAAAGCTTCAGAAGATAGATAGATTAGGTGAGCAGACCCTACAGGACTTAATGAAAGTAGCAGAAAGGGTGTATAATACTAGAGAAACCCCAGAGGAAAGAATATGGAGGGAAGAAAGGGAATTCCAAGCTAAAGAGAATAAACAAAATCAGAAGGAGTTAGCAAAGATTTTCTTTGCCGGAGCTTGGGGAGACATAGGGAGAGGGAAAGGAAGGAGACCAGACCAACATGACAGGCCCCGCCGAGACCCACCCCTGGCCCCGAACCAATGCACATTTGCAAAGGGACTGGACACTGGAAGAATGAATGCCCAATGAAAGAGAACAAAAAATATGAAAAGCCTGCTCCTGTTAGGACGTTGATGGCAGGCGAGGACAGCGACTAGGGGAGACAGGACTCAGAACTCCTCCCTGAGTCTTGGGTAACCTTGAAGGTGGAGGGGAAGCCAGTAGAGTTCCTGGTGGATACAGGGGCTCAGTACTCCATCCTAAATAAGAAGGAGGGAAAGATCTCCTCAAAAACTAGCCTGGTCCAGGGAGCAACAGGGGCAAAGCAGTATCATTGGACAATGCAGTGACAAGTGAATCTGGGAACTAAGCAAGTGTCCCATTCATTCTTAATTGTACCCGATTGTCCTGCACCGCTGTTAGGAAGAGACTTATTATCCAAAGCCCAAGCCCATATATTCTTTCACAAAAATGGTGTCCAGGTTACCAATGGGGAAGGCTCCCCTCTACAGGTCCTGAAGGTCGCCTTACATGACGAATACCAGTTGTATAAAGGTGTAGAAGACCAACGTACAGGCTTAACAGATATGGCTCCGTGGCTGGAAGAGTTCCCCCAAGCCTGGGCGGAAACTGGAGGAATTGGATTGGCAAAACACCGACCACCCATTATTGTGGACTTAAAACCCTCTGCCACACCGGTAAGAGTCCGACAGTATCCCATGCCCAGGGAAGCCCAGGAGGGCATACAACCCCATATCCAACGGCTGTTATGGGAAGGGGTACTAAAGAGGTGCCAGTCTGCATGGAATATACCTCTCCTCCCAGTAAAGAAACCGGGGGGGGAGTACCGACTAGTGCAGGATCTGAGAGAGGTAAATCGCTGAGTTGAAGACATACATCCCACAGTCCCTAACCCTTACACGCTACTCAGCAATATTCCCCCAGATCATGCGTGGTATACTACCCTGGACTTGAAGGATGCTTTCTTTAGCCTGCCCCTAGCCCC
>NW_006921804.1:73838-93563 GCF_000298275.1 Orycteropus afer afer
GGGAAATGGATAACCAATGCCAGATTAACTCATTATCAGAGTCTATTACTTGACACTCCAAGGGTGCAATTCTTAGCCCCAACAGCTTTAAACCCCACCACCCTGTTACCTAACCCTGACCTAGATAAACCTCTGCACGACTGCTCAGAGATACTCGCAGAGGTAAATATGGTCAGAAAGGACTTGTGAGACTGCCTGTTGAAAAACAGTGACTTCATCTGGTTCATGGATGGAAGCAGTTTCATACAGGATGGACTAAGGTATGCGGGAGCCACGGTGGTAAACGACCAGGAGGAGATTATTTGGGCCGACACTTTACCGCCAGGAACTTCCGCTCAGAAAGCTGAACTTATCGCCCTGGTGGAGGCATTGGAAAGGGCAGAGGGAAAGAGGCTAAAGGACTATATGGACAGTTGTTACGCATATGCGACTCTTCATATACATGGCGCCATCTACCGGGAGCATGGGTTCAAAAACACAGAAGGAAGAGAAATAAAGAACCAGATGGAAATTCTTCACTTGTTATCAGCTGTGACCCGGCCACGAATGGTAGTGGTGGTCCACACCCCGGGACATCAAAGAAGACACTCCCCTGAAGCAAGAGGCAACCAAGCAGCGGACCAGGCAGCTAAGAGAGCTGCCCTCCAAATGGTACGAATTTTAATAACTAACTTACCTTGCCTGCAACTGGAACCCCTGCCTCCTACTCCCAACTATTCCAGAGAGGATGTCCAGTGAGCTGAGAAATCACCACAGATAGAAAAAGATCAGAATGGATGGTATATGGACTCAGAGGGAAAACTGATTCTCCCAGAAGGATTGGGACGGCGCCTTCTCACACACCTCCACCAAGTGACTCACTTAGGGGAACGGAAAATGTTGGAGTTATTGGACAAAGGGCAGATCTGTATGCCCCATCAGAAGCAAGCGGCTCAGAGTGTGGTGGACCAGTGCCGGGCCTGTCAGGTCATGAAAATAGAGAAGAGGAAGAACATACACGCAGGTACAAGGAAGAGGGGGAGGGAGCCTTGCTGTCATTGGGAAATAGATTTCACTGAAGTTAAACCAGGTAAATATGGATATAAATATCTCTTAGTGTTAGTGGATACTTTCTTGGGATGGGTGGAAGTGTACCCCACTAGAAGGGAAACAGCAGTGGTAGTGGCCAAAAAGATTTTAGAAGAGATAGTACCCAGATATGGAATGCCTAGAACGTTAGGGTCAGACAGTGGACCAGCTTTTGTAAGTAAAGTTATCCAGGGCTTAGCCTCAACTCTGGGGGTAAATTGGAAACTACATTGTGAATATAACCCTCAGAGTTTGGAGCAGGTAGAAAGAACGAACAGAACCCTAAAGGAGACCCTATCTAAATTGGCAATAGAAACTGGCAGAGACTGGGTGACCCTCCTCCCCTTTGCACTATACCAGGCTAGGAACACCCCATACATGCTAAATCTGACCCCATTTGAAATAATGTATGGGATGCCACCCCCTATTATTTCCAACCTGGAAAAATGTCCCAATGACTTGTCAAAAGATTTAATCTTGGAGATGAAAACTCTCCAAGTAATTCAGAGGGAATTATGGCCCAAACTCCGGGCTGTATATGAAGGTCCTCTTAGTGAACAAAGGATTGTCCATGGGCTTGAACCGGGAGATTGGGTATGGGTAAAGAGGTACCAGAAAAAAAGCACTGGAACCGAAATGGAGGGGACCTTATGTTGTTGTTCTTGTGACCCCCACTGCTGTTAAGGTAGATGGAATCAGCGCCTGGATACACCACTCCCATATCAGGAGAGCTAACCAGACGGAACAGCAGTCTGCACGAGAGAACTGGAAAGCATACTCCGATTCTGAAAACCCACCGAAAATCAAGTTAACACAGCACCATGGAGATTAGAGTCCTTCTCGCCCTCACCCTAAACTTCTACCACCTCACGATAAGTATCACAGCTCACCAACGCTATAAAGTTACATGGCGAATTCGCAAAGGGGAAACCCATGAGACCTTAAACTCCACCACCCATACCACCCCCCTTAATGTATGTGGCCTGATTTATTTTTCTCGCTCGTGACACTTACTGACTATTCCCAGGATGAAGGTTTTATCCATAAGATGGGGTTTTTTGCATGCCCTGGGTACAAAAGAAATGTCCAGCAATGCGGAGGGCTCATTTGGTATTACTGCAAAAGTTGGGGTTGTGTGACCTCTAATGATGGGGAATGGAAGTGGCATGTAAAAGCCCAGGACTATGTAACATTCTCTTTTGCCAAGCCCAGATATACTTATACGTTAGGAAAATGTAAAGAATGTGACTGGGTAAAAGTCTCGTTCACTGAACAGGGAAAGAAGGAATTAGCTAAGTGGAAATCTGGGCTTACTTGGGGTCTCCAAATTTGGTATAGGGGATACCCCTCTGGGGTGATAACCATTTTACAGGAAATAGAACCCTTAGATACCGGGCTAGTGGGTCCAAATGAAGTGTTAAACCCCCCAGAAAAAGGAACCTTACCCCCTACAAGAAAGACGGTGAAAGAATCGAGCACTGTATCTCCTGATGTTATAGTAAGAGTCCCCCCATACAACTCCAAGGGTCCAAGCCAATCCTCAGGACATAGACCCTCTTTGGAATTTAATGCTAGCAGCTTACCAAACACTTAACCATACTAGTCCTAACCTAACTCAAGCCTGTTGGCTCTGTTACAATGTAAAACCTCCATTTTATGAAGCAATAGGCATTAACACCTCTTTCAGCTATTCTCATGACCTGAACCCAAAGAATTGCTCCTGGAAAGACCGTAAGGTAGGAATTACTATACAACGTATAACAGGAAAGGGCTTATGTGTGGGGAAACCCCCCAACGCTCAAGAATGTTGCACTTCATATACTGAAGTAAACCCCTCCTTTAACTGGATAATTCCCAGGGAAGGGGGTTGGTGGCTTTGCTCGAAAGCTGGACTTTTACTCTGTTTAAACTTGAAAGTACTCAATCTGTCCTCAGATCATTGTATACTGGTGACTGTCCTGCCCCGAATTCTTTACCACCCAGAGGAAGAGATGTATGTACACTGGGGCGGGACTAGTAGAGAAAAAAGAGAACCACTCACTATAGCCTTTACTCTAGCTACTCTGGTTGGATTAGCAGGGACTGGTCTAGGAATAGCTTCTTTAACTGTACAGAAACAAGGCATGGATTCCCTAAGGGCAGCTATAGATGAAGACCTTGAAAGGATAGAAGCCTCTATCTCAAATTTAGAGAAATCTCTAACCTATCGGAGGTTGTGTTACAAAACCACCGGGGGTTAGACCTTATACTTCTCCAACAGGGAGGATTGTGCGCAGCTCTAAAAGAAGAATTGTGCTTCTATGCAGATCATACGGGAGTGGTTTGGGAATCCATGGCCAAAGTACAAGTAGGACTTGCCCTAAGAAAAAAGGAGCGTGAAACTCAGGAAGAATTATTCGAGTCTTGGTTTACTAACTCCCCATGGTTAACTACTTTGATATCTACTCTCTTAGGACCCTTCATAATCCTTATAATTATATTGACTTTTGGTCCCTGCATTATAAATAAGCTTATATCATTTGTAAAAGATCAGGTTAATACTGTACAACTTATGGTCTTGAGACAACAATATCAGTCTTTATCTCCTGTGACAGAGGAGGAAGATTCCTCATGTGTATAACAAAAAAAGGGGGAAATGTGAGGCCTGAGTTCTAATGGCCTCCAGGTATATCTTTAACCAGAAGTCTTTCAGTGTCGGGGATTCTAACACTCCCCATGCCTCAGGGCTTTTATCTACCCTCCGGACTCAGCATGTATCAGAGATTTCCTCCAGATTCAGCGGGTATCAGAGATTTACTTGGCTCCTGAAGTCTCCCATATATCAGGACTCTGCATCTTCCCTAGATAATAATTCCCTAAGTGGACTTTGGAGCCAGGGGATTCCAACACGTCCCCCAACATCTCAGATCCCTGCCCTATACCCCTTAGCAACAACCAGTCATCTGTACCCCTTTGCCCTGGTGCTACTCCACCCTATATTTTCCTATAAAAATGTGATAGTAACAGAGCACAAGATCTTTTGCCTTGGCCACTGCATTGGCAAGAGCAGGGACCCTAGCTTGAGCTAGCTAATAAACTTTCCTTTTGCTTTTGCATTATCGTGTCTGTGGTGACTTCCTTGCGCCGACATTCCTTTCCGGGCTCAACATTAGGTTTAAAGGTAAAGATCAAGCACAGTGAAAATGATTCTGGACATTCTGGGAGCTGGACATATGCACGGATTGGGAGCATTCTCTCCAGTTTTTCAAAGATAATTTAGTTGGCATGACCGATGGGAGGGTTGTTGAGACTAAAAGACACTGTGAAGCTTCTCTGTGAGACCCCAGAGAGATAACATTCACTCCTTTAGGGTATTGGAGACCAACATGCCATTTCCAACAAGTTTTCATTTGTGCTTTGAAATAGACTGACTTTCCTTCCTGATGAAATAGTTGGCTGGGGTTTAGGAATCATGCCATCTGAATAAGATGTGCTGCCTATTTATACTCTAGAGTCCTCATAAATGGTGCTGTGGGGAGGCAGCTGGTGCTGGCTCAGGAGAGCTACTTTTGGGAATCTTTTCCCAACTCTAGTTCCAATGTCAATATTTTGGCAGCTTCAGAGCAGCCTTCATGGAAGTATTGACATCACAGAAATGGGCAAATGCTAGAAATCAGAGTTTTTCATCCTGTTAAACAGAGCACACCAGTGCCCCCAGGCAGCACGATGCTCACCCTTGAGAGGGGAGTGGAGCAGAGATGGACCAAGGGCACCCATGATTTACACTCCCATCTCTACTGGACTGGGCCTTTAGTCTTTGAAAGGAAAAGATTCCACTAGGGTGGAATTGCTGCACAATCTAATCACTATTTATTTTTCTACATCTAATTTTTTGTTGTTGAGAGCAAATAACTGAATTTGAGAACTTGAGCTCTGTATGATGTCTCTATACTTGGAAGCAAGACAGCTGACACTGGAATTTGCCTTTGAGACCAAGTCTGTGATGGATTTATGCCTGGGCCCTAAGTGGGTGGGTGCCCACACAGGTGGGCTGTGGTATTAGTCATGGGACAACAGGGCTCCCAGGAGACTGCCCTGGGTGTGTGTGGACAACTAGAAGGGGTGCTCTCTTCACTTTCCACAGACACTGTGGTGTCTGTCCCCATATAATGATTACAGCAGATGATTGGCAGGATGGAAGGGAAGTTCCTAGCAGGGCCATGGCACAGATGGGCTCAGTGACTGAAAGCTGCTAGTGTTGTTTGTGAGCTTTGTGATATTCCCAGAGCCTTTGCAAGTAGAGCTGGGACCAAGGTGGGGAAGTGAGTGTCCCCTGCTTCACCTCAGTCCTGGCCTGTTTTGAGAGCAGAGGTCTTGCTTCAGCAACGGGGTGGAAGGAGAGCCAGTGACGGGTGGTTTTATCACAAAGTACCGAACAATTTGCCAGGAGAGATGGGAGAGTGCAGAGCAGAAAGCATCAAGATCTGCTGGGAGACAGGAGGGTTGCAGGCAGGCTGACCTTCTTGGAAGACATTTAAGCTGCATTTGAGGTTTGACAGACACTTGCCAGGAGAGTGTGAGGTGTGAGGCTGGAAGAGTCCTTTAGTGGGGAGTCATTTTCCCAATGAATAGCTCCTACTGTGGCTCTACCACCTTCTGACCCTCATGGAAGGGCTCAAAGGCTTGTGGGGCTTGTTCTCATGTGATGGGACCTGCAGAGCTTACCTTCCTCTCTGTGGATGGGGAGTAATTGCAACCTAAACCCTTGGCATGGAGGAAGGTTCTGTAAGGTGTCCCTGTGTGTCCTCTACCCCTGGACGCTGGATGGAGAAGAAATGTGAGAACTCATTAGCCAAACACCATTAGAGAAACCTTGTGAGAAGAGAAACCAAGACCAAAAACTGCAAGATGCAGTGGTCAGGGTGTGAGTGTTAGTGACAAACTGTGGTTAGAGACCTCTGACGTGGGAGCTGGACATATGCACGGATTGGGAGCATTCTCTCCAGTTTTTCGAAGATAATTTAGTTGGCATGACCTTTGGGAGTGTTGTTGAGACTAAAAGACACTGTGAAGCTGCTCTGTGAGACCCCAGAGAGATAACATTCACTTCCCAGGAAAAAGGGCAGTTTAGGAACCCAGCCCCTACAGGTGAGGGTCTCATGGCCAGGCTCTCTTCTCAGCCAGCCAATCTTCTCAGCTCAACAGCCTTTGTGGGTAAGGGTTGAGCTAGAGGCACAGGACCTTAATGATGCAGGGACTGCAAAGGGAGGGGCTGTGGTTGGCTGAGGTCTTCCTGGGGCCCGGAGGCTGCTGAGAGGTGACCACAGACCTGGGCTCCTCCGCCTGGGGTCTTGTGAGAGAAGTGAGATTAAGGCCTGAGGCTGGCCTACTCCTCCCCCTCCATGTGGCTTCTCACCTTAGTGTGAGAGATGAATTCTTCCCAGAGGGTGGCTTGGTTTAAGTTTCTGAAAAACCATTGGGCTAGGAGGCCCAAGACCTGTCCCAAGACCTGGCTCTGCCACTGATTGACTTTCCAGACCTGGAATTTTCAGTTAATCTCTCTAAAACTTCAGCATCATTACCTGTAAAGTGGGGAGATAATCATGATACTTGTCCTGCCTCTCACAGATGAAAGTGCTTTGTAAACTGGAAAGTGCTAGATAGGTGGGAGGCCCTGATGATGATTTAGCTCTCTGGCTACCTCTGATAAACTGGAGACACACAGGAAATGTCTGTCACATAGACTCAGCAAGGACAAATTAAGCAATGCTCTGGTTTTTCGATGGGGCAATTCTGTCATCCTTACCTTATTAAGAATTGAGCCTTGGAAACCCTATGGGGCAGTTCTATTCTGCCCTATGAGTTAGAATTGACTTGATGGCAGTGGGTTTGATTTGGCTTGGTTTTAAGGATGGCATGGCTGTCGATCCCACATAGTCCTTTTGGGGGGAAGCTGGGGGGAAGCTGCTGATCAGGGCAACACTGACAGGAATCCCCAGCCCAGTCTTCCCTCAGGCTTCTCCAGCCTGCCCCCTCCCCCAATGTTCCCTTCTGTCCACTCCTCTTCCCTAGCCCAGTCCTCCCCTGTGGGTCTCCCCCTGTCCCACCCCTGAGGTCAGGCAGCACCTGTCTCTTTCAGTCTCTGTCTTCCTCCTCTTCCAGATCAATACTCCAACTCTTAGGCTCACCACCAGAATTATAGCAAGGATGTCTTTCCCAAACCATTTGCTCCAGAAAGAACCTGGGTTCAAAGCCTGCCATCAGATTTACTTCCCTCAACCCTCACCTGGGCTGGTCTTCTAAGTGGGCATCATGTTCCCACCCCAACATATTTCTTCCTCCCTAGTCTTTGCACACTGCCCACTGCTCCTTACTGACTTCCTCCTGGTCCTCTGTCCCATATCTACACAGGGACCTCAGAGACTCCCACTGAAAAGCTGTCCCATTGGTCATGCCCCAGTCTTTTCTCTTTTCTACTTTCAGACCCCCAAATAGGACTAAATTCTAAGAGGGAGAAGAGATGGAATAATTTAGCATTACCAGACTTCAGAGCACTTTGTACTCTCTGGCTAGGATATCTTCTTTACACTGCTACAGAAAACTACTCTTCATCCTTCAAGGCATAACCCAGGTGCTCCCTTTCCCAACTCCTGGAGACAGTTACTCAATTTCTGTTACTTTTGTTCTTAATGCACACTTTGTGTTTACAACAGCATCAGCATACATCATTTAGTCTGATATTTATAAATATACTCCTCCTCTTCATACTAAAAAGCTGCTGCTGTTGTTGCTAGGTGCCATCAAGTTTGCTCTCACTCACAGTGACACTATTTACAATAGAACAATGGTGGATGGGTTTCAGTGGAGCTTCCAGACTAAGACAGACTGGGAAGGATAGGGCCTTCCACTTCTGAAAAAAAATTGCCCATTGAAACCTTTGTTAATAGCAGTGAAATGCTGTCTGATACATTGCTGGAAAACTTTATACTAGCAGTGAAACTTTGTCTGATATAGTGCAGGAAGATGAGCTCCTCAAGGTGGAAGGCACAAAGATACAACTGGAGAAGAGCTGCCTCCTTAATAACATGGATGGAGTAAAGCTTTGGGAACCTTCATTTCCTGATGGGGGCATAACTCAAAATGAGAAGAAACAGCTGCAAACATTTATTAATAATCAGAACATGGAATTATGAAGTATGAATCTAGAAAAATTAGAAGTTGTCAAAAATGAAATGAAACACAAAAAGATCAATATCCTAGGCATTAGTCAGCTGAAATTGATATATTGTCTACCATGCCAAGAATGACAAACTAAAGAAGAAGAGTGTCACATTCATCATCAAAAGGAACATTCCAAGATCTGTCCTGAAGTACAATGCTGTCAGTGACAGGATAATACGCATATGCCTATAAGGAAGACCAATTAATACTACTATTATTCAAACTTACACACCAACCACTAAAACCAAAGGTGAAGAAATTTATTTTTACCAACTTCTGCAGTCTGAAATTGACCAAACATGCAATCAAGATGCATTGATTATTACTGGTGATTAGAATGCAAAAGTTGGAAACAAAGAAGTGTCATCATTAGTTGGAAAATATCACCTTGCTGATAGAAATGACACCAGAAATCACATGATTAAATTTTACAAGGCAAACAACTTATCCATTGCAAATACCTTTCAACAACAACACAAACAGCAGCTATTCACATGGACCTTACCAGATGGGATACATGGAAATCAATCAGATCACCTACATCTGTGGAAAGAAGTAATGGTGAAATTCAATATCATCAGTCAAAACAAGGCCAGGAGCTGATTGTGGAACGGACCATCAATTGCTTATACGTAAGTTCAAGTTGAAGCTGAAGAAAATTAAAACAAGTCCACAAAAGCCAAAATATGACCTTGATTATATCCCACCTGAATTTAAAGACCATCTAAGGAATATAAATTTGATGCATTGAACACCAGTGACCAAAGACCAGACGACTTATGGGATGACATCAAGAACATCATACATGAAAAATGCAAAGATCATGACAAAGATGGGAAAGGAAGACAAGACCTAAATGGATATCAGAAGACACTCTGAAAGTTGCTCTTGAAAGTAGAGTAGCTAAAGTGAATGGAAGAAATGATGAAATAAAAGAGCTGAACAGAATATTTCAAAGGGTAGCTCAAGAAGACAGAGTAAAGTATTATGACGAAATATGCAAAGACCTGGAGTTAGAAAACCAACAGGGAAGAACATGCTTGGTATTTCTCAAGCTCAAAGAACTAACGGAAAAAATTCAAGCCTCAAGTTGCAATATTGAAGGATTCTATGGGCAAAATATTGAATGATACAGGAAGCACCAAACGAAGATGAGAGGAATACACAGTCACTGTATCAAAAAGAACTGGTTGGTGTTCAACTATTTCAGATGTTCTTTGCACATAGTCCACTCATTTTCACAGTGAGATCCCTGATGCTCAAGAAAGCTGACTCTCTCAGATCAAATCTGTGCTGGTATTCATCTTCAAAGTCATATAATCAAGATTAATAGTGTGAGGTGCCACCAGCAGATTTTTCTCATCCTCAGGATCCCAGCTCCACTCAGTCTCTCCAATATTAGGGCCCAATGGGAAGTCTAGTGGTATCTGGGCAGATTCCCCCATAGTCTTGTTCAATGTGCACCAGTGTATGTATGTATGTATGTAGTTGTTGTTGTTGTTATGTGTCATCAAGTCAGACCCAATTCATAACAACCCTTCCTTTGATTTCCAAGTTGGTATCACTACGGAAGTAGATTGCCCCATCTTCCTTCCGAGGAGTGGCTGGTGGGTTTGAACCACCAGCCTTCTGGTTAGCAGTCAAGTGCTTTAGGCACTACACTGCTATGCTACCAGAGCTTATATAAGGAGCTCTGGTAGCATAGTGCCTAAGGCACTTGACTGTTAACCAGAAGGCTGGTGGTTCAAACCCACCAGCCACTCCTCGGAAGGAAGATGGGACAATCTACTCCCGTAGTGATATTGCCTCGTAAACCCAAGGAGGGGTCACTATGAGTTGGGTTCGACTTGACGGCACATAACAACACAACAAAAGCCCCCAGAACTGTGAAGCAAGGTATTTCTGTTATTTAAAGTTGCTCACTTTTGTTATTTTGTTATGGCATCTATAGGAAACTAACACACATATTTATTATCTAAACTTTTGAAATCCTAGGTCCAAATGATGCACGCTGCTCCCAGCTCTTCTTGTGGAAATGAGGTCCCTCCTTCTCTGCTCACTTCTCTCTGCAGAAAAATAAATACAGAAATATAGAAAAATTAAAATCACTTGTAATCACACCTCACAAAGGTAACCAACACAAATATTCAGGTATAGTTCCTTCAGTTATGTTTTTCAGTGCTTTGAAAAATAAAATAAAAGTTATCTATGTAAAGTAGTAGTTTTCAAAGTGCGTTATGTGAGATGATCCATTGTGGTACAAGAAAAAAATACAAGAATGTCTACTTATATTTTCATTTACAATAAGTATTTTAAGTGAATGGCCCCAAGAGAAGACTGGCAGGGGGTGTCCCAGATGAGAGTTGAGAGTGGCACTCTCACTGGCTAGATCATTTTGGCTGCCTGCTATCTGGTGGACACAGACACCACTGAATGAACTTGCACAGAGCAGTTGAGCTGTTTAAAACAATTTCCTGCCAGCATTTGTAGACTGAAGATAGCTCACACCATGCAAACAAAGAAAAAAAGCATTCTCCCATACCTGGACCAAGCCCTTTACCAGCATATTATGAAGTAAAACAGATGATTCAATTACTCAGACAAGAAATGCACCAAAAATTCAAAACTTTCAAGAAGATCATAGGAAATATGGAGATGCCCCAAGTTTGTTTCTGAGAACCCTGGGTCTAAATGCATATTGAACCTTGCGGTATTAGCTAATGCTACATAAATCCACTAAGAACTGCAAGATATTAAAATATTGATTATTTAATCTTTATCTCATTCTTTTAAAGATTTTACTTTTTGTGTATGATTATGCTTTAAAATGTACAATTTCCACATTAATAAATAGATACTTGGTGGGATTGCCTGCTTACAGCTTTTTAACATTTTTTGCACAACCCTGTCAATAAAGTTTGTAGACTGCTAGTGTGGACTCTGTTTCCTTTGCTTTCTCTACTTCTTAATAATTTTGAGGGTAAGTATCCTGTTTTCAATTTTATTATTGGTTTCCTTTAAATGAAAAAAGAAATATCTTGAATTTATTTTTCCTTTAATTATCAGAGTTATGAAGAGAATGATCGCTATTTATTTTCCCATGTTAGATGCAAATTAAGCATGTTTTCTCCCTCTCTCTACCACTTCCACATTTATGTAATTGGGGTTTTATGTATAGATTATGATTACTGACTCTTGTTTACATTATGTGTTTAAACTTTTTCAGAAGTTTAAAGATATTTGCATCAAAACACCACATAACATGGATGAACTTGGAGGACATTATGCTGAGTGAAATAAGTCAATCACAGAAGGACAAATATAGTATTAGTTCATTATTTTAAAAAGTCAAGGAAAGGTTTATATATGGAGGAAACTTTCTTTGTTGGTTACCAGGGGCTGGAGGGGAGGGGAGGGAACACTGCCAAAAAAAAATAATAATAATTCATTCACCTATGTCACTTTAGTTTTGTGTATTTCATTGTACATAAATTGTATTTAAATAAATAAATAAAGATATTTGCATTACAATTTAAGTTCTCCAGCAGTTTAAAAGAAGTAGGGAATGTGCTGAAGTGGGGCCAAGCTCAAGTTCTGTAAGTAAAAAAAGAGTTCGATGTAAAGATCCCCACATACCGGGACTGATATTGGATCTGGAGAACCGCAGGAAGGTGGAGCTAGGAACATTTAGACCGTTTACATTCTTCCTCTTCTTTAAAGCAATGTTGCAACAAACATCTGTGCCAGTAAAAACTGCATTGGGCTGCTAGGGACAGAGACCTAACCACAGTGATCAAAACAAATTGTGGACTTGTGTTTTCTCTTAAGTAAAAAAAGAAAAAAAAAATGCTCTGGAGGGAAGCAGTGCAGAGCAGGAATGGTGATTCTATTATGTCATCAGGGTCTCGTACTCCTTATATTTTCTCTATTCCTTAGTATGTAGCTTCTCCTCTCAAAGTCACAAAATAACTGCTGGGGCTCTAGCCATCATGTATAAGTTCCAGACACCTGGAAAAAGTAAATAGAGGAAGGGCAGGAGGGCTTTCTCTCAAGTTCCTTCCAGAGACTTCTACTTATATTTCATTCTCCCTGTATGGAGTCTGGGAAATGTCAGTTTTTAGTTAGATACACCATTATCACCAAATATATAGTTAAGGATGACCAGGATAGATAGTGGATAGGCAACTAGCAGTCGTAGCCATAACATCTTTAAACATGTTTTCTTGAGCAGATGAATTTGTTTCTGTTAAGATATATTCCTAGAAGCAGAATTTCAAAATCAAAATGCATTATATATTTATAAAAAGGATGCTCTGTCAAATTGCTCAATAAAAAATGTCATGTTTACATTCCCACTCACAGTGTATGAGAGATCTACTTTTCCACAGTCTTGTCAACGAAACACTGCCCAGTCCTACACCATCCTCACAATTCTTGCTATGCTTGAACCCATCATTGCAGCCACTGTGTCCATCCATCTCATTCAGGGTCTTCCCCTTTTACTCTGACCTTATTCCTATTCCTACTTCTATAGTCCTGCCTATGGTGGTGATGGATTGATTTGCTATCAATCTGACCTTGTGATGGTTTTCTTGTGTTCTCTACCATATACATGAAAACCATAGCTGTGAGTCAGTGGACTCCATAGGTCTCATGCTGATGGTTTCTCTCATCCAGATGATTACGTCTGTTTTATCTTTGTCCTGTTTAAGGTTTAATAAAAGAGTCTCGTACTGCCTAAGGCACTTGACTGATAACCAGAAGGCTGGCAGTTCAAACGCACCAGCCACTCCTCGGAAGGAAGGTTGGGCAATCTACTTCCATAGTAATACCACCTCGAACACCCAAGGAGAAGTTGCTATGAGTGAGATCCAACTTGACGGCAGTGAGTTTGGTGTGTGTGGTTTTTTCTATTTTAATAGAATTTGTTTGAATTTGAGTTCTTTTTTTTTTTTTCCCCTAGCACAATGCTTTAAAAGGTAAAGTTGAAAAATTAATAAGCATATATGGTGAAATTGCCTGCTTAAAGGCTTTTAGCTTATTTTTCATATCCCTGTCATAAAAAGTCTGTTGACCACTAGAATGGACTCTGTTTTCTATGCTTTCTCTACTGTTACCCTCAAAATCATAAGGAGATAGAGAAAGCAAAGAAACATAGTCCATTTTAGTGGTCTACAGACTCTTTATAAAAGGAGTGTGAAAAATAAGTTAAAAGATTTTAAGCAGGCAACCCTACCATATATTTAAAGTGCAGCTGGAATACTCCTTAGAAGCAAGAATGACTAGACTTTATCTCACCTATTTTGGTCATGTTGCCAGGATATCATTCTTGGTAAAGCAGAGGGTCAGGGTAAAAGGGGAAGACCCTCAATGAGTTGTTTTGACATAGTGGCTGCAACCACGGGCTCAAATATAGCAATGATTGTGAGGATGACACAGACTGGGCAGTGCTTTATTCTGTTGCACATGGGGTCACTATGAGTCAGAGCCAACTCTGTTTTTGCACCTAACACCAGCAACAACAACCGTGTTTTCAATTTTATTAGTGATTTCCTTTAAATTTCAAAAGCAATATCTGGAATTTATCTTTCCTTTAATTACCAAAGTTATAAATAGAATGATATGTATTCATTTCCCCATATTAGATGAAAATTGAGCATATTTCCTCCCTCCCTATCACTTCCAAGTTTTTGTCAATATAATTGAGGTTTTATATATAATGTTTACTGATTCTTGTTTACTTCATGTGTTTAAACTTTTCTGAGTGATCTAAGTGTCTGTTATTTATAGAGGCCTACAGACCACACCCAAGAGTTTAGGCTAACAAGATGACTCAGGGTGGGGATTGGCCACACCAGGAAGACCCACCACATGATATCAGTCCACCCTCCAAGGAGTAGAGGGAAGTTGGAAACTGAGTCCAATCAGTTGGCCAGTGGTTAAATTAATCATGCCTATGTAATGAAATCCCAGTAAAAAATTTAGATATTGAAGGTCAGGTGAGCTTCTCTGATTGATAATACAGGGAAGAGTCATGTAATGTCCATGATACATTCTGTGAAATAAGACATTATGCGATTTGGACATTGTGCTAACACCATATTATTATATACAGCAAGACCCATAAAATCTGTAGTTAAATTCCCATAAAGCCTATTATATTAAAACTTTATAGAAGCCTGATGGACAAAGCTTGAGAGCTATCACCAATGGATACAGGAAGCTGGACTTGCTGGGTATAACCTGGCCAAGCAAGGGCTGTGCAGACAGCTGGGTCTAGACTTTGGGCACATCTGGATGTGGGGTTGTGGGGGAGGCAGCCTAGTGACCACTGCCTAATCATGTCCAGCTGCCATGGCTGGCTGGAGCTGAAAGACTGCCAGTGCTACCAGCGTCCACCTCAGAATCAGAGGAGAAGTTAGGTGCTACCCTGTGCCGGAGTGAATGAACACAGCCCCAGCAGCTATTTTGTGCTGGACAGGTGAATGAAGCCAGGAGCAGGGGAAGGAGCAGACAAAGGAGGAGGTGCTGCAGGGATTGGGATGCACCCTGAAACCCCCTGCTCATTCACTTTGGGCATTTGTAGGTCATTAAAACCATCGTTGTTGTTATGTGCCATTGAGTCGGATCCAACTCACAGTGACAAGGCAGTTGTTGTTATGTGCCCTCAAGTGGGACCCTATTCATAGCGACCCCTCCTTGGGTTTCCGAGGCAGTATCACTATGGAAGTAGATTGCCCCATCTCCCTTCTGAGGAATGGCTGGTGGGTTTGAACCGCCAGCCTTCTGGTTAGCAGTCGAGTGCCTTAGGCACTATGCTACCTGAGCTCCTTCCAGCGAGGCAGTATCATCACTACGGAAGTAGATTGCCCAACCTTCCTTCCGAAAGAGATGGCCTGGCTACCTAGCAGGGAGTGGCTGGTGGGTTTGAACCACCAGCCTTGCTGTGGCAGGTGACTGCCTGAGGCCTGAGGCCATCCCCTAAGGCCATTAAAACCATTAGGAGGAAATAATAAACAATAGGAGAGCTGTTTTTCTTATTTTAAAAATAAAATAAAATAAATACTTTAGGGGACCACTAATATATATGCAGTTGGACATTGCCAAAAGGAACATTAAGTAAGTCATATCTGTACATTGATGTGCTAAGAGGGTGTTGCCTCCTGACTGCACAGAGAGAGGACACAGAAGTTTTGCCTTTGGGACTTTCTTAGACCTCACCCTATGTGTCTTTTCTTTGGTATCCTTTTTCCCATAATAAAACAATAATTAAAAGTATAGTACTTTCCTGAGTTCTGTGAGTTGTTATAGTGAATCATCAAACCTGAAGGGGTAGTGGAAAATGCCCCCCCTCCAATTTTTTTTATTGTGATTTGGGTGAAAGTTTACAGAGCAAATTTATCTCCCATACAGCAGTTCATATACACTTTGTCTCATGATATTGACTGTAATCTCTCACAATGCAACAGCTCCCCTCCCACTTCCTTCCCATAGCCATCTCTTCCCTGTGTCCTTTCCTCCCACGCACTCCTGCCCAGTGGTCTCCCTATGCATACACAGCCCATCTATCTATTCTCCCAGATTGATCTCTCCAAGGATGTGTCTACCTAAGGTAAGTGTTCGGCTCATATGCTTGTCTTTTGTTTGGCTAGAAGCCACAGGAGTGAGAAACCACCAAATTTGTAGCCAGTTGGTCAGAAATGTGTGTGCCCAGAGTCTTCTGAGCTGAAGGCTGGTGAGAGTAGTCTTATGGAAGACTGTACCCTTAACCTGTGAAATCCCACCTGGCTCAGGTTACTTGGGGTCAAAAGATTAGAAACTGTAGTTGTATTTACTTAGTAACATCTTAGCATGAGCACTGAACATCTAGGAGTAGTCATGGGAAGAATTACACTGTATAACCTCTGCCATCTGGATGGTACTCCCTTACTCTCAGTCTCCTGTCAAAGCCGACTTCTCCTACCAGTAACTCTTCCCACTGTGTTCAGCTGCCTCAGAGGGAAGTCCATTCTCTTCATGTCTGTTGCTTGTCTCGTGAAAAGCAGCCAAACCAAGCCAGCCTGTCTTCATCAGCCTCTTTGGAATTTTAGGGAATAAAATTTTATCTGTCTCATTACATCTTCTAAGAATAATATTTGTAGCTCCTTGAAAATTCTCTTCCTAAAGGGTGGGGAAGATAAGTCAAACCACAATACTTATTTGTGGCACCACTTCAGTCCTGTCCTATATAACACCACTCTTCTCCTGTTTCCTAATTGTTGGGAAAAAATCCTTCACTAGGTCAATTTTTCTGGTCCTGTAACTTTACAGTCCTTTATGTCTACAGCTTTTTCCTTGAGGCGCCAGCTTCACCTAATCAACCTAGCCAGGCAAGGGTCCCCCTATATCACCAGGAGTGCTCGGGGGCTGAACTTGGAAATGTGTAACTGTTGTTTGATCAGATCTGGCAACATAAGGTGCAGAGGTGATCTTTTGCCACATCTTCCCTTGTCAAAGTCAGGGGCCATCCTGGTATCATGCTCCCATTCACTGGAGCAGACCATCATTTTGTAGGTGCCCTGCCTGCATCAACCTCACCTCCCAGGGTCTTTTCCTTTTATAAAAGAAACAGAATAGTTTATCTACTAAGCCCATTTGCCTACAAGTCTGTAACTACACATCATTCTGACTTACCTCTCACTTCCTGACCTTAATTTTAGACTCCCAGAGTGTAGTTTACCTCTGGTCACAGTCTGCCACAAGATATACTTTCTTGCCTTAATTGAAAAAATCAGATTGAATGTTTTTGTCTCCCAGGATCCAGGGGAGTGCTTTGGTATATCTGAATCTATACTACGTATACTAGCACTTTTATGTGTTAAAGGAACCCTGGTGGCCCACATATACTCTTGTGTGAATGCTTCTGATTAATGAACTCTCAATCACATCTTGAATCTTAGCTGTAGTGTGGGCTGTAGAATATAGTTTTTGGCTTCAGAATTGAGAGCAAAAGTAGAAGGAGAACTAGAATAGTATCAGCCACTGTCTACTCCTCAATAATTACTCAGTATCCATACACACCCTTCTTTGTACATTTAAATTTCCTAGCATAATATCAACATGCAAAAACCTGACTATCCATTATGCAAAAAAAGACACTTTTGCCCTCTCCCCAGAAAAGAGAGTTCCAAACTCTTATCATGCATCATATTCAATTCAGGATAATGTCCATTCTTTCATCACATTTTCTCTTCATTCACAATCCTATCTTGATATCTTGAAACTTAATGGTACATTATAAAGTTGCTGCCACAACATTCCCCATACAAAACAGTAAGAGAAGCACATAGGGGAAAGAAAAGGAAAATTGCTTTAAATATATATATGCACTTAATGAAGAAATTGGGAGTGCTGGTGGTGTAGTGTCTAATGCATTTGACTGCTAACCAGAAGGCTGGCAGTTCAAACCCATCAGCCACTCCGCAGAAAGAAGATTGGGTAATCTACTACTGTAAAGATTTACCATCTCAGAAACACAAAGGGGGTCATTATGAGTGGGGATGAACTCAATGCCAGTGAGTTTGATTTGGTTTTGAATGAAGAAATTAATAGCTGTTACAGTCTTTATTGCCAGAGGAAAGGAGCTCTGGTTGTACAATGGTTAAGGCATTCAGTTGCTAACGAAATTATTGGCAGTTTAAACCTATCAGCAGCTCCATGGGAAGATGATGAGTCAGTCCACATCCGTAAAGATTTACCACCTTGGAAATTCTGTGGGGCAGTTCTATTCTGTCCGATACAGTTGTGATAAGTCAGAATCAACTCAGTGGCCATAGGTTTGGTTTTATTTTTTATTGCCACAACTGGCCATGCCAATATAGCTGGCATTGATAACTTCTTTCACTCCCCATTCCATATTTTCATTGTCCTCTGCTTATACCATAGCTGATAAGAATTCTTTACCTGATGTTTTGACCCAAACCTTTATTCGAGATTTGAAACTTGATAATCTACCTTGTATTGAGTATATATATATATATATAGGACTCCAAACATTTCCTACTCTATTCCTAATTACAAATACTTCCCCTTGATAACAGAATCACAGAAAATGTAGTTATACCCTTTTTTAAAACATGTAGATTTGGTTGACTGAGAAGCCTGAAAGGATCAGTAGAAGTCTTATCTTCCAATGGAACATAATCATAATTATAATCACAATCCCTGGTGGAAATTTTGTTCCTTTGTCTTCAGATCCCTTAAACCTGCAGAGTACAAAGTCATGGGATGAATGGCAAATGTTTTTTGAGTAATTCAATGTTGTTAGCCACTGTCAAGTTGTCCCCGACTCATTGGCACCCTATACACAATGGAACAAAATCCTGCCCAATCCTGCACCATCTTCACAGTCAGTTGCGGTTTTCATTGCTGATTTGTGGAAGTAGTCCACCAGGGTTTCTTCCTAGTCTATCTTAGTCTGGAAGCTCTGCTGAAACCTCTTCAGCATCATAGCAATAAACAAGCCATTGCTGACAGACAGGTGAACACAGTTTAAACAATAATAGCTCCTTGAGCTCACATCCCCAACTTTTGCCCTATTTCTCCTTCTTACATGTCACAACCATGCTTTTACATTTGCTCCTCACTCTTCCTATGTTTATTTCTGTTCTCTCACTTCCATTTTGCTGTTATTATCGTATAAATTTTGTTGTATATATTAACAAGTATTAATACAGATTGTCTTCTAAAACACATAGCAGAGGAAAAGATTTATAAGTAAAAATCTACATTCATGCTGTCTGTGGTGAAACGAGTTCTTTTATGTAGCCTTCTGCCTTGGTTCTTTCAAAAACTCCTTGAGAGTTTGTTTTCCCTAAACCATGGGGACTTACCTTGCCTAGTTTGTTACTCCAAAGGGTTTGTTACTGTAGTCCAGGATTTTCTGAGTAAACTGCAAAGAACTTGTGGTTTGAAATTTTTTGTCTGGTCCTGAGCTATACTCTAACTGTGGTTGGTATGCACCTTACAGGGATCAGTCAATAAACTATGAAAAGGAAGTGTTGTAGCCTACCAAGAGGGGGTTGGTCAGTTTCTGCCCCACCCCTTGATGGAAAGACCCATGCTTTGAAATTGACCAGGAGATTGTATATGTAAACAATCAACCCCACAGAGGTTTCAGACAAAGGATGCAAGAAGAGAAGCAGCAGGAAGAAGCAGAAAGAGGAAAGAAGAGAGAAGAAACAGAGAGAGAGATAGAAAGAAGGCAAGGAATCTCCTAAAAGAACTGTAACACTGGTCAAGGACTGTAACACTGAAGATAGCAAGAGACCTGTTTCATAATGCATATGTTGTTATGATATCCTTCTCCAAGGACGAGTCCCTTCTGACAACATGAACAAAGTAGATAAGACAAAATCTGGCCATTCTCACTCCTAAGGACATTCTGGATGCACTTCTTCCAGGACTGATTTGTTCAGG
>NW_006921804.1:93882-103162 GCF_000298275.1 Orycteropus afer afer
GGGCCAACTTGACAGCACATAACAACAACAACAACAGTAGAAGAACCTGCATGAAAACAGTGAATAAGGATACAAATAGAGCTGTGGACTATCAGCTACCCTGATGGTGTGGCCAGTTTGAACATTTACAAGTGATGTTAACACCTGGGTGTAACCAAAAACCAAACACACTGTCGTCTGAGTGAGATCCGACTCATAGTGACCCCTCCTTGGGTTTCCAAGGCAGTATCACTACAGAAGTAGATTCCCTAACCTTCCTTCCAAGGAGTGGCTGGTGGGTTTGAACCATCAGCCTTCTGGTGAGCAGTCAGATGTCTTAGGCTAAAAATCTGCCCTGCTCGCCAACAGGTACATGGACACCTCTACTGGTGGCTGATGAGTGAAAAGGGAAACAACAAAGGAGATAAACTGAGCTGTGGACTTTCAGCTGTCCAGAGAATGCAGTCATTTTGAATATTTACAAGCAATGTGGCCATTTTAGACATTTAAAGCAGCAACATTCAGATCCCAGCAACCTAAGAATAAGTTCTACTTGCCAAAGACAGCATGGGCAACCACACTGGAGGCTGATGACTGGAAAGATGTGATATTCTCCGTGTTACTCTTATACCCCACACCCTATTGGTGAATGGTGGTGCAGCCATCTCCCATCTCCACCCACCTTCTGAACTGGCAGTAATTCCATTCAGTCAGTGTGCTCTGATGGAGTCTGGGTGCCCTGCCCCACCCCCACTCCATCTCCAATTTGGTTTTTGTTTTGATATTTTTGTCTGTTTGTTTTTGAATTGCTCTTTTCTTCCTTTTAATTTTTATTCTTTCTTTTTCCCTTTCTGGGTTCTAGTTTTTTGGGGGTTTTTCTCTTCCCTTTCTTTGGTTCCCACCTTTTTTTCTTTCTTGTGTTTCTTCCCATCCCTTGTTTTCTTTTTTGCAATTTTCTCATTTTTTTCATTATTCTTGAATTCTAGTTCTTTTCTCTTTCTTCCCCCCACCCCAGATACTGGTTTTTATTCTTTTTCTCTTATCTACTTATTAATCTTGTATTTTTAAAGTATTTCTTTAAATATTTCTTCTCATTTATTGCCTTTCCTTTCTTTCTTTTTTTTTTTTTTTTTTTTCATTTTGGCAGTTGTTCCTGTGTGTTTATGTGATCTGTGTTTTTGTCCTCTTGATTTTACTTTTTTTGTGGTCTTTTTGATTGTTGTTTTTGTGTAACTATGTGGGAGACAGCAACCGCAACCATGCCCATATTACCCAACCCACACCTACATCTCCTGCAATACCACCTACTGATTGAAGGCCACCACTTCCTTCTGCAAAAACTGGCCAAAGATAGACAACAACCAATACAAGCCTGACTTACCCTTAATTGCTCTTCACAAACAACTAACAGAGATATGTGCACCCACGCTCATTCCTCTTCACAATCGCCAAGAGACAGGTGATGAGTGCATAAGTGCTGCCAACTAGTGAATAGAGAAATCACAGCACCCTGCTTACTCAGATATAATAAAACATAACAAAGGAAAAAAAAAAAACCCTCAGGTGAATCACACCAAAATACAATTACCAATTAAATATACATACAACAACACCACACCATAATGTTTTGGAGATAGGAGACCATCACAGTCCACACAAAGAAGCAAGATAAAGTAGTAGAAACAAGAGGCCAGGATAGAGATCCAGAAGACATCCCTGAGAAAGAAGCAGCATTGGAACTCCATGAGAAGGAATTCAGAAGAATTATATTTATGTACTTTCAACAAATTGAGAGACAGATCAAGGAAAACACTGAAAATAATTAAATAAAACACAGACAAAACCCTAGAACAATTTGGGAAGACAATACAAGAACAAAATGACTGAAAAAAAAAATTAGAAATGGTACAAAATATACAGATAGAAATCCAGATGATTAATACTAAAATTTCATAAACAGATAACACATTGAATGGACAAAGCAGTAGAATCAAATCAATGGAAGACAGAATTAGTGACATTGAAGACAAATACCTCAATACTACTTCAGTAATGGATCAATCAGAAAAAAAGATCAAAACAAAATGAAGAAAGCCTAAGATTCATGTGAGATACCATCAAGAGTAATAACCTACATATAATTGGAATTCCAGAACAGGAAGAGAAAAATAAAACCACAGAGAAAATTGTCAAAGATTTGATGGAAGAGAATTTCCCTGATATGATGAAAGATAAGAATATATCCATTCAAGAAGTCCAATGAACCCCAAAAGAAAATCACAAAGACATAACATCATCAAACTCACCAAAACCAAAGACAAAGAAAGAATCCTGAAAGCAGCACAGGAAAAATGAAAAGTTACCTACAAAGGGCAATCAACAGGACTAAGCTTTGATTTCTTGGCAGATACCATGAAGAAAAGATGACAATGGGATAATATACATAAAACCTTGAAAGAAAAATTTCCAACCAAGAAACCTATACCCAGAAAAATTGTCCCTCAAATATGATGGTGAAATTAGGACATTTCCAGATAAGCAGAAATTAAGGGAATTTGTTAAAACCAGACCAACCTTACAAGAGATGCTAAAGGGAGTCCTTTGGACAGAGAATCAACAACAGCATGTGTGATAGTTGGAGCTGTGTGTCAACTTGGCTAGACCACAATTCTGTGTGGTTTAAGCTGTTGTGATGTGGTTATTCCCATGATGGGATCAGATGATTATGTTTTGAGCAGCCAATCTGTTGAAGGGGAGTTTTGCTAGGGGTGTGGCCTGTTTCCAGTGTATCTATGGACATCCTGGGAAAAGAGACATTCCTCTGTGGATCAGGATTCTGTTGTGCTGCCTACAACTGTCCATGAGCGAACAATCCACCATTTGGCCTGGAGATATTGGATTTGTCATTCGTTGGAGTCAACAGCCAGTATACTGCCTGCCAACCTAGAGCTCCTCAGCCCCTGAAGCTGCAAGAGTCAGGAAAAGGCTCCAGCTTGACGTTTGATCCAAGAACTTTGGACTTGCCAGCTTCTATAAGTGTGTGAGCCATTTTCCTAAGATAAATTTCTCTCTCTCTCTCTCTCTCTCAATATATATATATAAGCTTTACTGGTCTTGTTTCTCTAGAGAACCCAGTCTAACACAGCATGAAACAACTATAGTTAACACAGATGGCAACATAACCAGAAACTAATTCAAATACAGAAGTATCCAAAGAAAAATAAGCTTACAAGACTGTAAACAGGGAACCAGAAACATCAATTGGTAAATGAAGACAATTACAAGCCAAAAAGAGGTAATAGTGTAAGTATAGAATTTCCAAATGGTGAGGAAATCAAGACAATTGTGAGATAGAACAGACTATTCTAAACTTGGGAATAAAATAATAAATCACAGGGTAACCTCAAAGAAAATTAATGAATTTTCCCATCAAAATAAAAAAGAGGACAAGCACAAATATTTAGCAGATATTAAAACAATAACAAAGAAGGAAAGGATAATGCAGTCCATAAACAAAATGAGCTCTGCACAGAAAATTATATGGAACAAAGAAATGAGCAACATCATGAAAAAAACACATACCAAAATGACAGCAACAAATTCATACTTGTCAATAATTACACTGGATGTAAATGGATTAAATGCACCACCCAAGAGACAAAGAGTTGCAGACTAGATAAGAAAACATAACCCATCAATATTCTGTCTACAAGAGACATACTGTAGAGACAAAGATAAAAATAGACTAAAAATCAACATTGGGAAAAGATTATCAAGCATGTGGCAATTTTAAAAAAATGGCAATATTAATTTATGATAAAATTGACTTTAAGACAAAACTACCACAAGAGATAAGGAAGGACATTATATATTAATTAAAGGATCAATTGAACAAGAGGTATAACTCTAGTTAATATCTACATATTCAATGAAAGAGCCCCAAAATATATAAATCAGAATTGAACAAAATTGAAAAGACAAATAGATGAGGACTGATTTGTTCACTGCACTGGCAGTCCATGGCATTTTCAGTATTCTTTGCCAACATCACAATTCAAAGGCATCAACTCTTTTTCGGTCTTCCTTATTGATTGTCCAGCTTTCACATGCATATGAGGTAATGGAAAATGTGGCTTGGGTTAGGTGCATGTTAGTCTTCAAAGCGATACCTTTGCTCTTCAACACTTTAAAGAGGTCTTTTGCAGAGATTAGCCCAGTGCAATGTGACCTATGATTTCTTGAATGCTGCTTCCATGGGTGTTGATTGTGGATCCAAATAAAATAAAATCTTTGACGACTTTAACCTTTTCTCCATTTATCATGATGTTGCTCATTGGTCCAGTTATAAAGATTTTTGTTTTCTTTGTGTTGAGGTGTAATCCATACTGAAGACTGTAGCCTTTGATCTTCATTCGTAAGTGCTTCAAGATATCTTCACTTTTAACAAGTAAGGTTGTGTCATCTGCATAGCACAGGTTGTTAATGAGTCTTCTTCCAATGCTAATGCTATGTTCTTCTTCATATTGTCCAGCTTCTCAGATTATTTCCTCAGCATACAGAATAAGTATGGTGAAAGGACATATCCCTGATGTATGCCTTTCCTGATTTAAAACCGTGCATTATTCCCTTTTTCTGTTTGAATGACTGTCTCTTGGTCTACATACAGGTTCCTCATAAACACAGCTAAGTGTTCTAGAATTCTCATTCTTTGCAATGCTGTCCATAATTTTTTATGATCCACACAGTCAAATGCTTTTGCATAGTCAATAACACACAGGTGAACATCTTTCTGGTATTCTTTGCTTTCAGCCAAGATTCTCTGACATAAGCAATGATATCCATCATTCCACATACTCTTCTGAATCCAGCTTGCATTTCCAGCAATTCCCTGTCAATATACTGCTGCAACAGTTTTTAAATTATTTTCAGCAAACCTTTACTTGCATGTGATATTAATGATATTGTTCAATAATTTCCACATTCTGTTGGATCACTTTTCTTTGGAACAGGCACAAATATGGACCTCTTTCATTTGGTTGGACAGGTAGCTGTCTTCCAAATTTCCTGGCATAAATGAGTAAGCACCTCCAGTGCTGGATTCATTTGTTGAAATATCAATGGGTGTCTGTCAATTCCTGGAGCCTAGTTTTTCAATGATTTTTTCAGTGCAACTTGGCCTTCTTCTTTTGGTACTATTGATTCTTGATCACATGCTACCTCCTAAAATGGTTGAACATTGACCAATTCTTTTTGGTACAGCATCGGTGTGTTCCTTCCATGTTCTTTTGATGCTTCCTGCATCATTCAATATTTTCCCATGTTGTTCTTGTTTGCCATTGAGTCGGATCCAACTCATAACAACCCCTCCTTGGGTTTCCGAGGTGGTATCACTGCGGAAGTAGATTGCCCAACATTCCTTCCGAGAAGTTGCTGGTGAGTTTGAACCGCCAGCCTTCTGGTTAGCAGTCAAGTGCCTTAGGCACTAGAATCCTTCAATATTGCAACTTGAGGCTTGAATTTTTTCTTCAGTTCTTTCAATGTGAGAACTTCAAAGCATGTTCTTCCCGTTTGGTTTTCTAATCCCAGGTCTTTGCACATTTCATTATAATATTTACTTTGTCTTCTCAAGCCACCCTTTGAAATCTGGTGTTCATCTCTTTTATCTCAAAATTTCTTCCTTTCACTTTAGTAACTCTCTGTTCAAGAGCAAGTCTCAGGGTCTCTTCTGACATCCATTTTGGCCTTTTCTTCTTTCCTGTCTTTTTAAAGACTTTTTTCTTTCTTCATGTATAATGTTCTTCGTGTCATTCCACAATGTCTCTGGTTTCAGTCATTGCTGTTCAATGCATCACATATATTTTTCAGATGGTCTCTAAATTCATGTGGGATATACTCAATATCATATTTTGGCTCTCATGGGCTTGCTTTAATTTTCTTCTGCTTCAACTTGAATTTACATATGAGCAATTGGAGGGGTCCCTATGAGTCGGGACCGACTGAGTTTTTAATGCTTAGGATGTTGATCTTTATTCATTCCATTTCCTTTTTCACAGCTTCCAATGCTCTGTTCCACAGTCAGCCCTTCATCTTGTTTTGACTGATGATATTGAGTTACCATCACCTCTTTCTAAAAATGTAGTTGATTTGATTTCTGTATATTCCATCTGGCATGGTCCACATGTATAATCACTATTTATGTTGCTGAGAAAAGGTATTTGCAATGAATAAGTTGTTGGTCATGTAAAATTGTATCATGAGATCTCCAGCTTCCTTTCTATCACCAAGGCCATATTATCCAACTACTGATACTTTTTTTGTTTCCAACTTTCACATTCCAATCACCAGTAATTATCAATACATCTTGATTGCATGTTTGGTCAATTTCAGACTGCAGAAGTTGGTAAAAATCTTCAGTTTCTTCATTTTTTGCTTAGTGGTTGGTGCATTAATTTGAATAACAGTCATATTAACTGGTCTTCCTTGTAGGCATATAGATACTGTCTGTTCTGGTTACCTAGTGCTACTCTGACAAGAATATACCACAAATGGGATGGCCTTAACAAATAGGAGTTTATTCTCTTACAGCTTCGAGGCTTTAAGTCCAAGTTCAAAGTGCCAGGCTCTAGGGGCTGTGTGAAAGCCCCTCAAGCTTAGGCTTTAGCTCTGCCTCCAGCTCCCGGCCCACTGGAGCTAGAGACGTTTCTTCACTCAGATAGCTGCTGGCTGCTGAGGCTGCTAAGCCCAAGGTTGGCAAGTAAAAAGGCACACTCCTGATGTTACCAAACCACATAGCAGGCCATTAATTCAAGTTCATTGTAAGTCCCCAGGTCGGCAGAACATGGCAGGCTGCTGAACAATGACATGGGTATATGCAGGGTTCAAGGCTCCATAAGCTAGAAACCATTCCCAAGGCTGCTGCTTATATACGGGAAGCAGACCACATACTCAAAGCAGCTAGTTAGCTGCTTGTGGTAGATCCCACCATGGAGTTGATTGCCAGTCTCATCATGGAGAATAACTACATCCAGCTGCCCAGCCACTCAACCAGGCCCAGCCAAGCTGACACACAAACAAAACCAGCACACTGTCCTAATCACTGACTGCATTATACTTCAGGATAGATCTTAAAATGTTCTTTTGGGCAATACATGCAATGCCATTCCTCTTCAATTAGTCATTCCCATCACAGTAGACCATATGATTGATTCCAAATGGCCTATACCAGTCTGAAATGGTTCACTAATGCTTAAGATGGGGGAGCTCTGGTGGCATAGTGCCTAAAATATTTAACTGCTAACCAGAAGGCTTACAGTTCAAACCCACCAGCCACTCCTTGGAAGGAAGACTGGGCAATCTACTTCCATAAAGATACTGCCTTGGAACCCAAAGAGGGGTCACTATGAGTCGAGACAGACTGAGTTTTTAATGCTTAGGATATTGATCTTTATGCATTCCATTTCCTTTTTCGCTACTTTCAAATTTCCTAGATTCATATTTAGTACTCTCCACATTCCAGTTGTTAATGAATGCTAACAGCTGTTTCTTCCCATTTTGAGTCATGCCACATCAGTAAATAAAGGTCCCAAAAGCTTTACTCCATCCATATTGTTAAGGTTGACTATTCTTTGAGGAGGCACCTCTTCCCCAATTGTATTTTGAGTGCTTACCATCCTGAGGGGCTATCTTCCAGCACTAACAGACAATGTTTAACTGCTTTTCATAAAGTTTTCTGGTAATATATAAAAAAATGTTTCACTGCTATTCATAAGGTTTTCAGCAGCCAGTTTTTTTCAGATGTGACTGGCCCCATCTTTCTTCCCAGTCTGGAAGCTCTGCTAAAAACTGTCCACCATGGGAGACCCTGCTGGTATTCAAAATACTGGTAGTGTGGCCTACTGCCTTACAGCACGGAAGCCACACAGTACAACAAACTGACAGACGAGTGGTAAAGTAGAGGGTCAGAGAAAAAGGGTAAGACCTTTAATGAGATGGATTGATTCAGTGCCTGCAACGTGGGCTCAAGTATAGCAAGGATTGTGAAGATGGCATGGGGCTGGGCAGTGTTTGATTCAGTTGTAGGTAAGGTCTCTATCAGTCAAAATCAACTTGACTGCAACTAGCAGCACATATGTTGTTATGCTTAATGATGTCCCACAGGTCTCTAAAGTTTGGTATGCATTTTTTCTGACTGTTCAAATCTGCCATTGAACCCTCTTGTGTATTTTTCACTATTTTTTTTTTCATTTCAACTATTGTATTTTTCAATTTTAGAACCTGTACTTGCATATTTCTTATACTTTCTATGTCTTTGTTTATATTCTCTGTCTACTCACAGTTCTCAGATTTTCCTTTAATTCTCCAGACATGGCTTCCTTTAGTTATTTGAACATATTTCAAATAGCTATTTTAAAGTTGTGGATAGTAAGTTCAAAGTGTGGGCTTCCTCAGGGGCATTTTTTATTGACTACTGCTTTCTTGTATATGGATAATATATTTTTTGTATGTTTTATCTTTTTTGTTCAAAACTCGACATTTTAAATAATATAACATGACAATTGTGTAGAAAAGAGAGAATGGCCAGACTTTTCACCTATTTTGGTCATGTTGTCAGAAAGGACCACTCTCTGGAAAAGAATATCATGCTTAGCAAAGTGAAGGGTCTACAAAAAAAGGAGAAGGCCTTCCATGAGATGGATTGACACAGGGGCCGCAATGATGGGCTCAGATATAGCAAAGATTGTGAGGCTGGCACAGGACTGGGGAGTGTTTTGTTCTCTTGTACATAAGGTCACAAAAGGTCAGAGTAGACTCCACAGCACATAACAACAGCAATGTGGCAACTCTGAGTATCAGATACTCTTCCCTGCCCAGCACTTGTTGTTTTGATATTTGTTTTAGTTTTTGCTGTTTGTTTCTTTAGTGACTTTTCTGAACTAATTTGTATAGTGTGTATTCTTTGTTATGCATGGTGACCGAAGTCTCTGCTTAGCTTGCTTAGCAGTTAGCCTATGATTTGGCAGAGATTGATTAAACACCCGAAACTCATGTATCTCCCAGTCTTTGCTGAGGGGCTATGTATGTACTTCTTGGGACATATTTTCAATACTCACTCAGGCATCTAATGACTCTACTTTATCCTACATCTCCTGATTGTCTACAGATTCAAGGTGAGAGCTTCAGGCTTTACCTGTCCTTTTCTAAGTATGCACACAGGCCTGTTGTTGTTGTTGTTGTTGTTTGCCGTCGAGTCGGCCCCGACTCATAGCGACCCCTCCTTGGGTTTCCGAGGCAGTATCACTAC
>NW_006921804.1:104002-107555 GCF_000298275.1 Orycteropus afer afer
TCCATACAGCAGTTCACATACACTTTGTCTCATGACATTGACCACAATTTACCACAATGCAACAGCTCCCCTCCCACTTCCTCCCGATAGTTACCTCTTCCCTGTATCCATTACTTCATGTACTCCTGCCCCCTAAGCTGTCTCCCTGTGCATACACAGACCTTCTATTCTCCCATGATTGTTCTCTCCAAGGAGTGTATCTAACTAGTGTAAAAATTCACCTCATATCCCTGTCTTTTGTTTGCCTGAAAGCCACAGGTATGGGTTTAATTCCAGATCTGAAGGGCAGCTAGGGGCCATAGTCTCCAGTGGTTCCACCAGGCTCTATTACACCAGCAAACCTTCTTTTTCCAAATGATTTTGAGTTCCACATTATTCTCCTTCTCTATCCAGGATCTCCTACATAGATCCCCTTCCGAGTGGTTGACAGTGGTAGCCAGGCACCATCTAATTCTTCTGGTCTCATAGCCGTATAGGCTGAGGATCTCATGGTGTACCAGTCGCTAGGACTAACTGTTTCCATGAATCTTTGGTTTTCTTCATTCTTCTTTGATCTGGATGAAGAGAGACCCATCGTTGCATCTAGATGTCTGCTTGTCAACTTTTAAGATCCCAGTAGCTACTTGCCAAGGTAAGATGTCAAACAATGTTTTGTGTAGTATGCTATGCCAGTTGAGTTTGATGTTCCCTGTGACTATGGTCCTGAGCCCACAGGTTCAACAACTCACTCCCTCTGGGTAGCTGGCTGTGACCAAGAAGTGACTACAACCTTGTCCCTTTTCAGCTTACTATACAACTGAGAATTCTTACAGATCATACAAATACACTGGTAGAATTTTGTCTGCCAACCCTACACATGGTCTTGGGTAAACTACCCCCTGCAAACACATACCTAATAGTTCAGCCATTCCAGTTATCTATCCACCCATATATCCGTGTTTGCCTTCACTGACAATGAAATACTGTGTGTGCAAAAGGGTTCATCTTTGTTGCCTGTACCTCCCATGTACCTCTCTATGTCTTCCTCTTCCTCAGTGCCACAATGTTGATCACTCACATTTGGTACATTGCCCTTCTCTTCATCCAAATCAATACTTGTCTCATTCTATCAGTGTTCCATACCCTCCACTCCCACCCCTGGTGACCAACAAAGAAAATTTCCTTCCATAGATAAACCTTTACTTGACTTTTACAATAACAGGCTAATACAATATTTGTCCTTCTGTGATTGACTTATTTCACTCAGCAAAATGTCCTCCAAGTTCAGCTACATTATATGTTATTTTGCAGATTCTACATTATTCTTTAGAGTTGAATAGCATTCCATTGTGTGTATGTACCATAGTTTGGTTACCCATTCTTCAGTTGATGTCGACACTGAGGTTGTTTCCATCTTTTGGCTATTGTAAACAGTGCTGCGATGAACATGGGTGTGTACATGTCTGTTCTTGCCCTGGCTCTCACTTCTTTAGGATATATACCTAGCAATGGGATGGCTGGGTCAAATGGTATTTCTAATTCCAACTTTTGAAGGAATAGCCGTACTGCTTTCCACAGTGGTTTTACCATTTTATAGTCCCACCAGCAATGTAGGAGAGTCCCAATCTCTCCGTATCCTTGCCAGCATTTGTTATTTTCTGTCTTGTTTAACTTTGCTACTAGTGCTGGGGTAAGATGGTATCTCATTGTTGTTTTGATTTGCATCTCTCTAATGGCTAATGGGGAGCTCTGGTAGCATAGTGGCTAAGACACTTGCCTGCTAACCAGACGGCTGGCAGTTCAAACCCACCAGCCACTCCTCAGAAGGAAGGTTAGGCAATCCTACTTCCGTAGTGATACTGCCTCAGAAACCCAAGGAGGGGTTTCTATGAGTCAGGTTTGACTCAACAGCACATAACAACAACAGCAACAACAACAATGGCTAATGGTCGTGAGCATTTCTTCATGTGTTTGTTGGTGAAGTGTCCATTCATGTCTTCTGCCCATTTTTTAATTGGATTATTTGTCTTTTTGTTCTTGAGATGCTGGAGTTTTCTATAAGTTGTAGAGATTAGTCCTTTGTCAGATATGTCATTGCTGAATATTTATTCCCAATCTGTAGTTTCTCTTTTGGCTCTTTTGGAGAAGTCTTTGGAAGCACATAAAAGTTTAATTTTTAGAAGGTCCCATTCATTTAGTTCCTCTTCTGCTGTTTGTGCATTTTGGGTTATGCTTGACAGTCTATTTATCCAGTCAGATCTGACTTATAGTGACACCTCTTTCAGTTTCCAACGCAGTATCACTACGAAAGTAGATTGCCCAACCTTCCTCCCAAGGACAAGCTGGTGGGTTTGAATTTCCAGCCTTCTGGTTAGCAGTCAAGTGCCTTATGCACTACACTACCAGAGCTCCTCCTGTGCCATAAATTAGAGGCCCTAAATTTGTCCGTAGTTTTTCCTTAAGGAACTTTATCGTTTTAGGTTTCACATTGAAGTCTTTGATCCATCAGGAGTTAGTTTTTGTGTATGGTGTGAGGTACAGATCTTGTTTCATTTTTCTGCAAATGGATATCCAGTTTTGACAGCACCATTTATTAAACAAACATTCTCTCCCCCATTTAATGGGCTTCAGCCCTTTGTCAAAGATCAGCTGACCATGGGTCGATGTATCTATTTCTGGGTTCTCACCTCTATTCCATTGGTCTATGTGTCTGTCATTGTATCAATACCAGGCAGTTTTGACTACTCTGTCTGTAGAGTAGGTTTTGAGATCCGGGAGTATGAGATCTCCTACTTTGTTGTTCTTCTTCAACAATGCTTTGTATATCCGAGGTCTCTTTCCTTTCCATATGAAGTTAGTGATTGGTTTTCCCATATCCTTAAAGAATGTTGATAGGATCTGGATTGGGATCCCATTGAATGTATAGATTGGTTTGGGTAGAACTGACATTTTCACAATGCTCAATCTTCCTATCCACAAGCATGGTATATTCTTCCATTTATGTAGATCTCTTATGGTTTCTTGAAGTAGTCTTTTGCGTCCCTGGTAAGATTTATTCCCAGTTTTCTTTTTTTTTTTCTTTTTTTTTTTCATAGCTATTGTAGATGGTATTGATTTCCTCATTTCTTTTTCAGCAATCACTTTGCTGGTATAGAGGAATCTAACTGATTTTTGGATGTTGATATTGTATGCTGCCACAATGCTAAATCTCTCAACTAGTTTCAGTAGATATTTGACTGAGTCTCTTGGGTATAGGGTATAGTCTCTTGGGTATCCTAGGTATAGGATCATATCATCAGCAAATAGGGATAGTTTGACTTCTTCCTTAACAATTTGGATGCCTTTGATTTCCCTTTCTTGCCTTATTGCCCTAGGTAGGACTTCTAATACAATGTTGAATAGAAGTGGTGATAGAGGGCATCCTTGTCTGGTTCCTGTTCACAAGGAGAATGGTTTCAGTCTGTCTCCATGGAGAATAATTTTGGCTATTGGTTTTGCATTTGTTGTTGTTGTTATGTGCCGTCGAGTCGGACCCAACTCATAGCGACCCCTCCTTGGGTTTCCGAGGCAGTAT
>NW_006921804.1:108765-116559 GCF_000298275.1 Orycteropus afer afer
TATCAATGTTTTTAAATTTATTAAGGCTTGTTTTATGGCCTAACATATGGTCTATCCTGGAGGTCTATCCTTCCATATTCACTTGAAAAGAATGTATATTGTACTGTTGTTGGGTGAAGTGCTGTGTAGATGTCTATAAGTTCAAGTTGGTGTCATGTATTATTTAGCTCTTCTCCATCTTTGCTGAGTTTCTTTCCAGTTGTTCTACGCTTCATTGAAAGTGGTATATTAAAGTCTCCCACTATGACTGTGGAGTCATCCATTTGCCTTTTCAACTCTTTTAAAGTCTGATTTATGTATGTTCATTGGGTTCATAGATATTTATTATGGTTATAAGTTCTTGTTCAATTGTTCCTTTAATCATTGTATAATGCCCTTCCTTGTCTTGTATAGTGGTGTTTGTCTTAAAGTCAATTTGATCAGAAAGTAATATTACCACTCCTTCTCTTTTACAGTTGCCATTTGCTTAGTATACTTTTTTCCAACCTTTGATTTTTAGCCTATTTTTGTCTTTTTCTCTAAGATGTGTCTCTTGTAGACAGCATATTGATGGGTTTTCTTTTCTTATTCAATCAGCAATTCTCCATCTCTTGAGTGGTACATTTAATTCATTACAATTCAATGCAATTATTGACAAATTTGAATTGGTTACTGTCATTTTGTTATGTTTTTTCATGTTGTCCCTTGTTTCCTTGTTCCACATAATTTTCTGTGCTGAGCTCATTATGTTTATGAATCCTGTTATCATTTCCTTTGTTGCTACTGTTTTAGTATTTGCTAAATATTTGTGCCTGCCCCCTTTTTTATTTTGATGTGAAGGTTTATCACTTTTCTTTGAGGTTTATAATTTTCTCTCCAAGTTTAGAACAGTCCATTCTGTCTTGCAACTCTCTTGACTTCCTCACCATTTACAAGTTCTGTAACTACACAGTATTTTCCCTCTTTTTGGTTTGTAGTTGTCCTTATTTGCCAATTGATGTCTCTGGTTCCTTGTTTACAATCTTGTGAGCTTATTTTACTTTGGATGTGTCCATAGCTGTGTTGGTTTCTGGGTTATGTCATCTTGTATATTAATGGTCAGTTATTGTTTGCTATTATTGGTCCTCTGTTCAAAGGACTCCCTTTAGTATCTCTTGTAAGGTTGGTCTGGTTTTAACAAATTCCCTTAATTTCTGCTTCTCTGAAAATCTCCTAATTTCACCATCATATTTGAGGAACAATTTTGCTGGGTATATAATTCTTGGTTGGAAATTTTTCTCTTTCAGGATTTTATATATACCATCACATTGCCATGTCACTTGTATGGTATCTGCTGAGAAATCAGAGCTTATTCTTATTGGTTGCCTTTTGTAAGTAACTTTTCCTTTTTCCAATGCTGCTTTTAGGATTCTTTCTTTATCTTTGGTTTTGATGAGTTTGATGATGATATATATGTCTTGGTGATTTTCTTTTGGGGTCTATCCTGTTTGGGATTCATTGGACTTCCTGAATGGATATATTCTCATTTTTCATCATATCAGGGAAGTTTCCTTCCAACAAATCTTGGACAATTTTCTCAGTGATTTTATTTTTCTCATGCTGTTCTGGAATTCCAATGACACGTAGGTTATTCCTTTTGATGGTATCCCACATGAACCTTAGGCTTTCTTCATTTTGTTTTGATCTTTTTTCTGATTGATTCCTCTCCAAAGAAATATTCAGGTATTTGTCTTCAATCATGTTAATTCTCTCTTCCATTGTGTGGTTGTTAAGTTTCTCTGTCAACTTGGCTGGGCCTGGTTGAGTTGCTGGGCAGCTGGATGTAGTATTCCCCACAATGAAACTGGTAATCAACTCTGTGGTGGAATCTACTGTGAGCAGCTGAGTAGCTGCCCTAGGATGTGCTTCCTGTATATAAGGAGAAGCCTTGGGGAATGGTCTCTAGCATAGGGCACACTTGAACCCTGAGTGTTGACATATATTTGTTCAGCACCCCGCCATGCTCTGCTGACCTTGAGACTTCCAATGAACTTGAATTAATGGCCTGCCATGTGTTTTGTTAACATCAGGACTGTGCTAGTTTGTTTGTTGACCTTGGACTTGTTAGCCTCAGCAGCCAGTAGCTGCCTGAGTGAAGAGATGCCTCTAGCTTCAGTGAGCCAGGTGCAAGAGGCAGAGCTGAAGCCCAAGGTCGAGGGGCTTTCACACAACCCCTAAAGGGCACTATGAAATTGGACTTAAAGCCTCCAAGCTGTAAGAGAATAAACTGTTTGTTAAGGTCATCCCATTTGTCGTATATTCTTCTCAGAGCAGCACTAGGTAACCAGAACTTGTAGCATCGATTCTACTCTTGCCCTTTCAATTGTTATCTATTTCTGAAAATTTAGTAGTAATCTTCTGGATTTCTATCTATAGATTTTTAATCATTTCTAATTTTTCTTATATTTTGTCATTTTGTTCTTGTATTTTCTTCCAAAATTGTTCTAGGGTTTTGTCTGTGTTTTCCTTAATTTTATCAGTGTTTTCCTTGATCTGTCTCTCAATCCTTTGAAGATACCTAAATATAATTCCTTTGAATTCCTTGTCAGGGAGTTCCAATGCAGTTTCTTCTTCTGGGATGTGTTGTGGGTCTGTATCCTGCTCCCTTGTTTCTACCACCTTATCTTACTTCTTTGTGTAGACTGTGATGGTCTGTTGTCTCCAAGACATTGTGATGTTGTTGTATTTAGATCTTTGTTAACTGTTTGTGAAGAGCAGCTAAGGGTCAGTCAGGCTCTTCTTGGTGGTTGTTTATCATTGGCCTGTTGATGGAGAAGGAAGTGGTGGCTCTCACTCAGTAAGTGAAGCTGCAGGAAGTGTGGGTGCATTTTGTCATATGGGGACTGTTGCTGTTTCCCACTCAGGTAGACAAAAATAAAAATTGAATAACCATGAAGAAAGCAAAAGCAAGTGGACAAAAAACACACTGTGTAATCACACAGGAACAATAACCAAAAAAAGAAAAAAGGAAAAAAAAAAAAAAACTCACAATACCTGGGGAGAGGGAAGTAAGAGAAAAAAGGTAAAGTAGGAGAAAATGAGGAAAAAATGAGAAAAAAAACACAAAAAGAAAAACAAGTAATGGGATTAACCATGAGAGAAAAAAATTGGAACCAGAATCAGGGAAAAGAGAAAAAACTAGAACCTGGAAAGGGAAGAATAAAGAATAATAATAAAAAGGATAGTAATAATAATAATTTTAAAACAGACAAAAATGAACAAAATTAAAAAACAAAGTAGGGCAGGGCATCCAAACTCTGTCTGAGCACACAGACTGGGATGGAGTTACTGCTAGCCTAGAAGGTGGGTGGGAATGAGGGATAGACACATTTCCATTCACCAAGAGGGTGTGGGGTATAAAAGTAACAAGGGGAATATTGCACCTTTCCAGTCACTGACATCTGGAATGTCGTTGCAGTTCCTGCAAGTGGAGCCTATTCTTAAGTGCCTGGAATCTGGAAGAATGCTGTGGCTTTAAATATCCAAAATGGTTGAACTGCTTGTAAACATTCAAAATGGCTGCACACTACAGACAGGCAAAAGTCCACAGCTCAGCCTGCCTTCCTCTTCGCTGCTTTCCCTTTTATTCACCAGACACCAGAGCAGTCTTCCATGCAGTCCCTGGCTAAGGACTAAGTTAATTCTTAGATCCTAATACTACTCAGCAACATCCAAGCTGTCTGTGCCATCTGGATGGCTGCCAGACTGCAGCTCTGTATGTCTCCTTTTTTTGGTGTTTTCATGCAAATTCTTCTGCTAGTTGGAGTTTTGTACACTTCTATATCCTTCCCTTCAAAGCTCAGAGCTCCAGGATTATCTTTTGTATCTGTGTTAATTGGTTCCCCTTTTCTTTGTTGAAAAGGTCTGTGCAATCTTTCTGCTTATTCCTCCATCTTACCAGAAATCCCAGAAGTCAGAATTTTTATAAGAACTGATTAATGCTTAAATAATACAGTAATTTTGAGGGTTCAATTCAACAGATATTATGGATTAATTAAAATAATGTAATAATGTCAAATGTAACCTAGCTCTCAGCTCTGGGGTCCTGTTCCTTTTGGACAGGACCACACAACCCATGGGTTGTAGAGGTCCAGAGCTTTCTCTACAACTTCTAAGGCTAATGTTCTTATATAACTCTCAGATACCTTGTTCTTGTTGGACTCTCCAACCCACTGGGCTCTACATTTCACTACAATCTTGCATCCCTCCTGTTCTTCCTTACCACACACACACAAACACACACACACACACACACATACAAACATACAATGCTGTTGGAAACCAAGTCTTGTTTCTCTTAATTTTCCCAGACATTACCAGCACCAGGCATTCTGTATAGTAAACTCTTAACAAAGTTTCTTTGGTGGCATGTGTATGCATGTGTCCATGAATTGACAGCATAAGGTTAAAGAAAAGTTCGAAATGAAATTCGAAGCAAAACTCATGGCTGTCAAGTTGGATCTGACTCATAGCAACCCCTCCTTGGGTTTCCAAGGCGATATCACTACGGAAGTACATCACCCAACCTTCCTTCTGAGGAGCGGCTGGTCAGTTTGAACCACCAGCCTTCTGGTTAGCAGTCAAATGCCTTAGGCATTATGCCAACAGAGCTCCCAAAACTGAAATTAGACTTTAAAAAAAAAAAAAAAAAAGTCCCTGACTATTTTGCCAGCATGTTATGTTACTGGCTGACTGTCTCCCACTTTCCACCAGCCCACATTGCTGGTTCCTTCTCTCTGATTTCTTCTCCCCACCTTCCTCAGTCAAATGCTTTTCATAACCAAACAGATCCCAAATAAGTCCTCTCACAATAGGCATAAAGACATTGTGCGGAGGGCAGTGGGTATGAGATTTGTGCTGAGATGACCATCAGATAAGCTTATCTGGAGTTTGACCCCAGATAAGAAGAAATCTCTGGCCACAGGATGCACAGACTGCCTTTGCACTAATTTCCCTGTTACTAGATGGGTGCGAGAAATCAAAGCAATGTTGAGCTTTTTTTTGTCGAGGATGTTACAGAGGAGTCTTAGGTGGGAGAATGGACTAGAGTCCAGGTGACTTGTTTTTGGGCACTGTGACAGCCAGCTGTGATGTTGGGGGGTGATTCCTGAGCTTACTGTCAAGAGTCCAGATTCTCCCCCTTGATTTTCTGCATGACCCTTTAAAGGTTACAAACTCCTTTGTATTAGTTTCCTAGAGTTGCCATAAGAAAGTGCCACAAATTTAATAGCTTTAAACACCATTTATTTTTTGTCTTACATTTCCGGAGGCTAATAGTCCATATTCAGAGTGTCAGCAGGCCCACCCACATTTTCTCTGAAGGTTTTAGGAGAAGAGCCCTTCTTGTCTCTCTCAGCTTCTGGTAGCCCCTTGCATTCCCTGGCTTGCAGCTGTAACATAACTCCATAGTCACATGGTCATTTTCCCTCTGTGTGTCTTCCTGTGTCTCTTCTCCTCTTTTAGGACACCACTCAGAGTGGATTAGATCCACAATACTCTTATATACCTTCATGTTATCTAATAACATCTGTCATGAATTGAATTGTGTCCCTCCAAAATATGTGTCAGCTTGGTTGAGCCAAGGTTATCAGAGGTTTGGTAACTGTGTAATGATGTAATCATCCTATGATGTAATCTGATGTGATCAGGCAAGCAATTTAAAAGGGTTTAGGGTGGGATGAAACTGCCTTTTTTCTGTTCACAGCCCTGATCTGATGTAAAGTGATTTCCCTGAGGTGTGGCCTGTATCACTTTTTATCTTACAGAGATAAAAAGAAAGAGATGCCAACAAAGATGGAGGGACTTGACTACCACCAAGAAAGTCAAACCACGAGTGGAGCACATCCTTGGAGCCAAGATTCCTACACTGGAGACATCCTAGACCAGGGAAAAGTTGATGCCAAGACACATGAAAATCTACAAGGAACATGAGCCCTACAGATGTTGAAAAGAGACAATGACCTTACCCCAGATCTGACACAGAGAGAAAATTTTCCCCAGAGTTAGCACTCTGAATTCATACTGCTAATCTCCCAAAGTGTAAGAAATAAATTTTGGTTTCTTAAAGCCATCATTTGTGGTATTTCTGTTATAGCAGTACTAGACTCTGGTAGCACAGTGCCTAAGGCAATTGACTGCTAACCAGAAGGCTAATGGTTCAAACCCACCAGCCACTCCTCAGAAGGAAGGTTGGGCAATCTACTTCTGTAGTGATATCGTCTCAGAAACCCAAGGAGGGGTTGCTATGAGTCGGGTCTGACTCGGCAGCACATAGCAACAACAACAACAGATGACTAAGACAACATTGTTAAAAACTTTTTTTTTCAATAAGGTCACATCCACAGATACTTCAACATGAATTTTGGGGAATACAGTTCAATTTGTAACAACTCCTAAAACTCATATTTCCCATCTCTAAGGTAGGTTTTATAAGTATTGTTCTGACTATCTTCAGTGTGTGATTGTGGGGCTAGCCTTGCTAATGCAGACTTGTGAGTTTCCACCTGGCAGCTAAGGATTAAGCTCCTGTGAGAGAAGAGGGTCCTGCCCAGGGTTTAGGAAGATGGTGCTGCTGCACTAGGGTACTGGCATTTGGGAGCTCTGGGATGATGCGAAGCATTCAGGTCTGGAAAGAAAAGGTCAGAGCCTGAGAATCAGTAGGTGGCAGAGGAGTTTGAGGAAGTTGGGGAGAGTTTCAGGGAGTTCCTGGTGGCCAGGAGGGAGTATTGTGGGTCTCTATACCTTTTCCTCTGAGAATTAAAAGCAGGGATCATGGCTGTGACAAAGCCAAGAGGTATTAGCTTCTGTGGGGGTCTGGCTTTCCTTTGAGGGTATAAGGAGCCCCTGGGTGGCTCACAGAGTTAAGTGCTGGGCAATAAACCATAACAGTTGAAGTTCAAATCCACCCAAAGTTGCCTCAGAGAAAGGCCTGGCCGTCTCTTTCCAAAAGATCACAGCCACTGAGAATCCTATAGAGTGTAGTTCTATTCTAAAATACATGTGTGTCACCATGAGTTGGAAACAATAGATGCCAATTGATTTATTTGTTTATTGTTTGTTTCTGAGTGTATTATAACAGGGAGCAGTACCTAAAACTGGCACTGAGAAAGCTAATGACTGCCAAAAAAAGGTAAATGGGCACATATGTGGTGGTGAGGTGGAGAGTCAACGTTTCTCACAAAGACCTTTGTTCTTATTTCCATAGCTTCTTACTTAGGCAATCCAGAGTTAAAATTTTGAGAAAAATCAGAAAGAAAGTTTGATTCATTAGATGCAATAGGGTCAGGGAATAGTCATCAAACTCAAGGGAGTTGTTAAATCACATACTCCACAGCCTTAAAAGTATTGTAAAACCGGCAAGATGGCAAACTAGGCACAAGGACTGCACAGACGCTCTTCAACAAAGAAAAGGGAAACCAATTAACACAGACACAGAAGATAATCTTGGACCCGTGAGCCTTGAAGGGAAGGATACAAAAGTGGAATAAACCCCAACTAGCAGAAGAATTTGCGTGAAAATACCAAAAAAGGAGACAGACGGAGCTGTGGTCTGGCAGTGGACTGAGCAACCCTGACAGCACAGACGACATGGCTTGGAGATTCCCGAGTGGCGGTAGGACCTAAGAATTAACCCAAAAATCACCCTACTAGCCAGGGACTGTATGAAAGACAGTGCACAGTGGCTGGGGAACAAACGGAGAAGGTGAGGAGAAAGGTGCGCCAAGTTGTGGACTTTTGCCGTCGGGAGGGCACCGCCATTTTGTAGGTTTAAAAAGC
>NW_006921804.1:120598-123572 GCF_000298275.1 Orycteropus afer afer
AGAGGTAACTATGGGGAGGAAGTGGGAGGGGAGCTGTTGCATTGTGGTAAACTGTGGTCAATGACATGAGACAAAGTATATGTGAACTGCTGCGTGGAAAGTGAATTTGCTCTGTAAACCTTCACCCAAATAAAAATTAATTAATTAATTAATTTAAAAAAACAAAAAAACTATTGTGAAAAAAAGCCATAGCCTATAAGGCTTGGGGAGACAAACGGCACTGTCTCTGGTCCCATGTGTCTCCACCTTGCCAGGTTGCTATCCTTTTATTAAATTTTTCTCTGAACTCTAGCTGGCTTTCTAGTCATTATTTCAGAACTATGCTAGTGATAGTCTCCCCATTTTGAAATTATTTCATTCCTTCAATAAATTTTCTCTTTCAAATTCTAACAGATACTCGTCAGTCTATACATGTATTCTACAATTATTTATTGAGTGTCTACCCTGAGAGCTAAGATGAAAGAGCTGAACTGTTTTCTCTAGACTGCTAGGGCTGTCTCCCTCAGCCATGAGGTCACATGTGCATTTCCAGGGTTGGCCCCACCGTGGGTGTGGTAAGGGGAGGCTTGTGTCAAGAGACCTTATAGCTCAGACTTATCCTCTTCTTTGGTCTCTGCTTCATCTGAGATGTGGTCTGCAGTTGAGCAGACTGGCTAGCCGCCTGCGATGCGGTGCAGCTCAGAAGGCCCCCACCTCTGCTGGGCCTCCTGGCTCTTGGGATTCCTCAGCTTCCTCCTCCTCAGTGAGTGGCCTGGGCTCCCTGGGAATAAGGGCTACTGGATGGAGTTGGGACAGGAGGCTTGACCTCTGGGAGGGCTGTTGAGGTTCTGATGTTCTGGGTAAACAAAAAGAGGGTGTCAAGGAATAAAAACTTTGATCATTATTTGTTGGTGGGAAACCTGAACATTGTAGGTAGAAACATCCTTTGGAAGATAATATAAAATATCTATCAATGGTTTAAAAATACATGCCTTTGACCCATTAGATCCACCCTCAGGACTTACGTAGGGACTCTGGTAGTGTAGTGGTAAGGCATTTGGCCGCTAACCAAAAGGTCTTTGGTTTGAACCTACCATAGCTCTGGGTAAGAAAACTGAGGTAGTCTGCTTTCATAAAGATTCACAGCTTTGGAAACCCAGTGGAAATGAGTCAGAATTTGACTCAATGATAGTGAATTTGATTTGATTTTGGAATGATTTATTTTAATTTATATACATAATGTGCAAAAGCACAAAATGATATTCATGGCAGCATTTTTGATTATGTCTAAAAACAACTTAAACATCCAACAGAAGTGTAACTTAACACCAGAAATGAAACCCCACAATGGAATAGTATGTAGTCATTACAAAGAATGAAGCACATCTATACGTACAATCCAGAATGAGCTCCTACATATTCTATTACAGAAAATGACATGGAGCAGAATAGTGTGTAGAAAGTGTGTTTGGGTATGTGCTTATATCCATATGCTTGTGGAACTGCATAGAGTCTGTCTGGAGGGACACCCAAAAATCTGATTATAATGCCTTCTTTTATGGAATGAAATTGGCCAATGGGAGTCAGAGATAAGAAAGATATTTAATTTTCACCCTGTATTTCCCTGTCCTTTTTCATCATATGCATGTGCTACCTGTTTAAATTTTTTTAAAATAAAAATAAAAAAGACAGTGTTGCTGAAACTCCATCCACTCACCCTTTGAATGAGGATATTCATCTCTAACTGGCCAACCTTGACAGATTGTTCTGAGGGCAATTAGACATTTGGTAACTGAAGGGGCTGCTGAAATGTAGGAGCTGTGAGTCATGTTCCTGGTAGTGGGGCTGCCTCTTCTCCCAGACAGAGAAGATATCAGGGGAAATCCAAATAAGTGGAAATTCCATAGCAGGCAGGCCTTAACAATAATTACAGCAATAACTATGTGTATTAAATGTGTATTAAATATATACTTATTGTTGAGTGCTTTTCACGTATCATCTTATTTAATACCTCGTGAGTAGCACATAAGGAGCTCTGGGGCACTGTGCTTAAGGTATTAAAATGCTAACCAAAAGGTCGGCTGCTCAAACCTACCAGCTGTCCATGGGAGAAAGCTGACACAGTCATTTCTATAAAGATTTACAGCCTTGGAAACCCTATGGGGGTCACTATGAATTGGAATCAAATAGATGGTAGAGGGTTTTTATGAGCATTTGTAATTATTAGGCCCATTGTTCACATATGGGAACTTGGGGCTTTCACAGCTTCCCCACCATACCCAGGACCCTCTTTCAAGGTTATTGTGATTCTTTTGTGGTCATCTGTCTTCCACCAGAGACGTTTAAAGACTCTCCCAAAAAAGCTCAGTTCATCTGTGCTGTCTTCCCACTCTTGGCCTGCACAAACACAGACACATGTCTGCCCCAGAATATGGGTTTAGGGATCCAGTAGCACTGGCCACCAAAATCAATGATATCTCACCTCAGCCTTTCTCCATCTCCTTCACCTTGGAGCAATCAAGAACACTGCATATACTTGGAGAATATTGCTTTAACTTGAAGGGCCCCGGCCACTTTGACTGGGAAACTCCAGCCCTTAGGATGGATTAGAGGAGGAGGAACCAGCTTCAGTGCAGGGGCAATCAACAAATGAAAGCAGTGTCCTTTCACTCATCTCAATTAGAGAAGCAGGAGAATCCATTTATCTTCTGTTGAAGTGACCAGATTCACCACAAGCAGCCTCTACTTCACAGGGGTGTCATCTAGTCTCTGCCCTGAGTCCATTGAGTTATGACAGATTGGATTAGACTCCTGTGTTGGATTGGGTTCTCTAGAGAAACACAAAAACCAGCAAAGTATATATATATATATTTATAGAGAGAGAGAGAGAAATTTATCTTAGATAAATGGCTCACAAGCGTGTAGAAGCCGACAAGTTCAAGCTGAAAAGTTCATCTCTGGAGGGGGATGGGGCCCGGAGCCGTCTGGCTTTCGC
>NW_006921804.1:126202-134766 GCF_000298275.1 Orycteropus afer afer
CCAAACAGCATCTCTGTCTACTACAGACACTTCAAGCACCATTGGATCAGCCGGATCATATGGCCCAAGAGGCAGAGCAGCCTGCACGGCAGCCTGAACCTGTTGCAGGGCCTTCTGTTGCTCTGGACCCCACTCGAAACTAGCAGCTTTTCGAGTCACTTGATAAATAGGTCACAGCAACAACTCCTCTCCTTTGAGACACCAGTAATGCAAAGACACTCAAGATGTGAACGATGCATTAAAGGTCAATGGGGAGCTTTAAAAGGATAGAGTGGACATCTGTCACCTTGTATGTTGATAATTGAGTGCTATTCTGGTAACCCACTGGGCCATGAGAATTCCATCCTGACTTGCTTGTAGGAACCAGGTAGGACAGGCTTATCCAACTCTTCTCAGTGGGACTGTTCTGAGTCATGTCAGGGTATCCATCCTGCACCCTAGAATGTCTGTGCTTTGCAGAGCAGTCTGGTGGAAGCCCTGATGAAACTCTTCCACTGGTTTGTCAGGGGGTTGTGGGATGTGGAAGGAAAGGACAGAAAGGGAGCTCTGAGGAGGCTGATGACTGAGAACATTTGCCACTTCTGGATGTTTGAAGACAGAAACTAGTATAGCCCCAACTCACTGAGCTCACTGTTATAGGTCCTGAAGACCCTTATCATTAGGGCTAACAGGATGCTGAGGACTGGTGTGGAAGACTCAAATCCTGTGAGAGGAACTGAAGGGAGTGGAATGAGGGCCTGACCCAAAAATGATGCTAGTTAAGTAAGTTAGTGAACAAATGAATACCAAGAAATACCAAGAATACCAAGAAATTGCTCTAAAGTACTGAAATATTTCTCCTATCAATAATGGTATGAGTTATTCTCTGCTTTCACTGAGGAAAAGGAGCAGGATTAACATACAGCTGGAGGAAGATAGGCCTGAGATGAGGAGGAATTTACTGATTTGGAGAGTGGCAGTCAGGCAATGTTAGACCCAGGAGTTTCCTGACCTGCTGAAAGGAGTAGATTGGGCTTCCTTTCAAGGATGAAGTTGTTCTCTGGTACTGTCCCCTGATCCTTCCTGCACTGGTCCAGATGAAGGAGAGATAATCCGAAGGTTCCCAGGAGTCTGTGCCTGATGGTTCAGTCCTAGGGTTCAGAAGCAGGAGGCTCTGGGGCATCTGTGTCCACTGTCCAAAGTTGTGCAGGAGAGAGCCACTGAGGAAGACTGACCAGCACACTTTCTGGGAATATTTAGGGAAGTACTTTCTTGGTGGCAGGGAAAGTGGGGCTCACCAAATAGCTTATACCCTCCTTATACCATCCCTCCCTCTCACCCACATTTTCTAGTCCTTGGAAGATAGGCAGGTCCTTGTAACTACTTCTGGCCAAAAAATTATCAGCAGAGATTATGCTCAGAACAACAACATTGTCATCTCACAGTTTATGTGGGCCAGCTATCCAGGTGTGCTTTAGCACCTGTGAGAATGAGTCCTCTGGCTCAGAAACTAATACAGGCTGCCATCAAGTTTCTAGTTGAAACTGCAGTCTTCTCAAGGCTCAGCTTGGGAAGAAGCTGCTTCTAATCTCACTCATGTCACTTTTGGTACAGTTCACTTATTTATGGATTGCTGGATGGAGGGCCTCATTGCTCAAAGGCTGTTGGTCAGAGGCTGCCCTCAATTGCTTGCCACATCAGCATCTATATCACACACCTAACAATATGACAGCTGGTTTCATCATAGCAAGTAAAAGAGAGAAACAGAAGAGAGAATTTGTGTGAATGATATGGAACACAGTCTTTTATAACTGGAAATGACATCCCAACACTTTTCTGGTATCTATTCATTACAGGCAAGTTCTAGATGCAACCCATAATTAAAGGAAAGGACTAAACAAGGGTATGAACTTGAGGAGGCAAGGATCTTTGGCATCCATTTTAGAAACTGTCTATACCAGTTTGTACTTAGTGTGTGTGAGAAACTACACTAGGTTCTTTTGCTTGTTAACAGATCATATTATTATTATAAGACAGGTAAGAAAAATAAAGGTCAACAAGCTTAAGTGACCTGTTCAGAGTTGCACTCCACTAAAACCAACATTAGATCCCAGACTTCCTTCAAATTCGTTGCAAAGGCAGCCTTCCTAGAATCAAGGGGTGCATTGTTGTTGTCATGTGTCATTGAGTCAGCTCTGACTCATAGTGACCTTATGTACAACAGAATGAAACACTGCCCAGTCCATTATATCACTGTTTCACTGCTATTCATAAGTTTTACTGGCCAATTCTTTAAGAAGTGGATGGCTCCTTCCTTCTTCTGAGTCTATATTAGCCTGGAAGCTCTGCTGAAACCTGTTCCCCATTAGTGACCCAATGGCATAGCCTCCAGACTCAGAGCAACACGCAAGCCACCACAATATGACAAACTAACAGATGAGTTGTAGGGGGGTACATTAGATGGATTTCATTTAAAAAAAAAAAAGAAAGAAAAAAAGATGGTTCTGCTAAAATGGAGGAATAGGCAGAAAGATTGGACAGGCTCTCTTCAACAAAGAAAAGGGAAACCAAATAACACAGATACAGAATATAATCCTGGAGCCCTGAGCTTTGAAGGGAAAGATATAGAAGTGGACTACACTCCAACTAGTAGAAGAATTTGCATGAAAACACCAAAAGAAAGGAGACATACAGAGCTGCAGTCTGGCAGCAATCTGGATGGTGCAGTCAGCTTGGATATTGCCGAGTGGTGTTAGGACTTAAGAATATACCTAAAAATTAGCCCTGCTAGCCAGGGACCACATGGAGGACTGCTCTGGTGGCTGGTGAATAAAAGGGGAAGCAGCAAAGAGGAAGACAGGCTGAGCTGTGGAGTTTTGCCTGTCCAGAGGACACAGCCATTTTGAACGTTTACAAGGGGTTCGACCATTTAGGATATTTAAAGTGGCAGCATTCTCTCAGATTCCAGGAAGTAAAGAATAGGTTTTACTTGCCAGGAACCACAAGGACTAGAAAGGTAAAATAGTCCCTTATTACTCTTATACCCCACACCCTCATAGTGAATGGAGATGCGGCCATCCCTTAACTCCCACCCACCTTCTGGGCTACCCAGATTTTGTTTGCTTGTTTGTTTTTGTCTCTTTTAGAATTATTATTATTGTTATTACTATTTTTGTCCTTTTTATTATTATTCTTTATTCTTCCCTTCCCAGGTTCTAGTTTTCAGCTTTTTATCTCTTCCCTCTTCCTTATTAAATTTTTTTTCTTTCTCATGGTTAACCCCATTCCTTGTTTTTTGTTTTTCGGGTTTTTTTGTATTTTTTTTCTTTTTTCTTTCCTTCATTATGCTCCTATTTTACCTTTTGTCTCTTATTGCCCTCTCCCCAGAGAGAGTAGGGTTTTTTTCTTTTTTCTTTTTTTTTTTGGTTGTTGTTCCTGTGTGATTACACGGTGTGTTTTTTGTCCACTTGCTTTTACTTTCTTGCTGGTTATTCAATTGTTATTTTAGTCTGAGTGGGAGACAGCAATATTCCCCATGCAACACAACTACACCCACACCTCCTGCAGCTTCACTTACTAAATGAGAGCCACCACTTCCTTCTCCACCAAGAGGCCAATGATAAAGGAGCACCAAGAAGAGCTTGGCTCACCCTTAGCTAACCTTCAAAACAGTTAACAGAAATATAAATACAAAGTGTCACAATGTCTCTAAGAGAACAATCCATCACAGTCCACACAAAGAAGCAAGATAAAGTGGTAGAAATATGAGAGCAGGATACAGACCCAGAACACATCCCTGAGGATGAAGCAGCATTGGAATTCCCTGATAAGGAATTCAAAAGAATTATATTTAGGTATCTTCAAAGGACTGAGAAACAGATGAAGGAAAATACTGACAAAATTAAGGAAAGCACAGACAAAACTCTAGGACAAATTTGGAAGAAAATACAAGACCAAAACGTCAAATTAAATGAAAAGTTAGAAATGATTAAAAAAGAAAAAACAAACTACAGATTAAAATCCAGAAGATTAATACTAAATTTTCAGAAATAGATAACACATTAGAAGGGCAAAGGAGTAGAATCAATGGAATGGAAGACAGAATTGTTGAGATTGAAGATAAATACCTGAATACTTCTCTGGAAAGGGATCAATCAAAGAAAAGATCAAAACAAAAAGAAGAAAGCCTAAGGTTCATGTGGGATAACACCAAAAGGACTTACTTATGCACCACTGGAATTCCAGAACAGGAAAAGAAAAATAAAACTACTGAGAAAAATATCCAAGATTTGTTGGAAGAGAACTTCCCTGATATGATGAAAGCTGAGAATATATCCATCCAGGAAGTCTAAAGAATCCCAAACAGCATAGACCTCAAAAGAAAACCACAAGACATATCATCATCAAACCCATAAAAACCAAAGACAAAGAAAGAATCCTGAAAGCACCACAGGAAAAATGAAAAGTTGCTTACAAAGGACAACCAACAAGAATAACCTCTGATTTCTCAGCAGAAACCATGCAAGAAAGGAGGCAATGGGATGGTATATATCAAACCCTGAAAGGGAAAAATTTCCAACCAAGAATTATATGCTGTTGTTGTTGTTGTTATGTGCCATTGAGTCGGACCCAACTCATAGCGACCCCTCCTTGGGTTTCTGAGGCAGTATCACTATGGAAGTAGATTGCCCAACCTTCCTTCTGAGGAGTGGGTGCTGGGTTTGAACCGATAGCCTTCTGGTTAGCAGTCAAGTGCCTTAGTCACTACGTTACCAGAGCTCCTAAGAATTATATACCTGGCAAAATTGTCCCTCAGATATGATAGTGAAATTAGGAGATTTCCAGAGAAGCAGAAATTAAGGGAATTTGTTAAAACCAGACCAACCTTACAAGAGATACGAAAGAGAGTCCTTTGAACAGAGAACAAATAAGAGCAAACAATAACTGACCATTAATACACAAGATGACATAACCCAGAAACCACAGCTATGAACATATTCAAAGTAAAATAAGCTCACAAGATTGTAAACAGGGTACCAGAAACATCAATTGGAAAATGAGGACAACAACAAACCAAAAAGAGGTGAAATACTGTGTACTCACAGAACTTGTAAATGATGAGGAAGTCAAGAGAGTTCCAAGACAGAATGGACTGTTCTAAACTCAGAGAGAAAATTATAATCCTCAAAGAAAAGTGATAAACATTCACATCAAAATAAAAGAGAGGACAGGCACAAATATTTAGCAAACACTACAACAATAGCAACAAAGGAAATGATAACAAGATTCATAAACATTATGAGCTCAGCACAGAAAGTTATATGGAACAAAGAAACCAGGGACACCATGAAAAAACACATAACAAAATGACAGCAACCAATTCATACTCATCGATAATTGCACTGAATGTTAATGAGATAATGCACCACTCAAGAAATGGAGAGTTGCAGATTGGATAAGAAAACAAAACCCATCAATATGCTGTCTACAAGAGACACATCTTAGAATAGAAAAAGACAAAAACAGACTTAAAATCAAAGTTTGGAAAAAGATACATTAAGCAAATGGCAACCATAAAAGAGCAGGAGTGGCAATATTACTTTCTGATCAAATTGACTTTAAGACAAACATCACTATACGAGACAAGGAAGGGCATTATAGAATGATTAAAGGATCGATTGAACAAGAACTTACAACCATAATAAATATCTATGGATCCAATGAAAGAGCACCAAAATACATAAATCAGAGTTTAAAAGCATTGAAAAGCCAAATAGATGACTCCACAGTCATAATGGGAGACTTTAATACACCACTTTCAATGAAAGATAGAACAACTGGAAAGAAACTCAACAAAGATGCAGAAGAGCTAAACAATACACTCCACCAACTTGGCCTTATAGACATCTACACACCACTTCACCCAACAACAGCACAATATACATTTTTTTCCAGTACACATGGAACATTTTCCATGATAGACCATATGTTAGGCCATAAAGCAATCCTTAATAAATTTATAGACATTGAAATATTACAAAGCATCTTCTCAGTTCATAATGCTATGAAATTAGAAATCAACAATAGGAAGATCCATGGAAAAAGAACAAACGTGGAAACTGAACAACTCCTTCCTGAAATAAAAAATGAAATTCAAAAATTCCTTGAATCAAATGACAATGAAAACAACATACCAAAATCATTGGGAAACAGCAAAAGCAATGATCAGATAGGCCAATTTATAGCAATAAACACACACATTAAAGTAGAAGAGCCAAAGTCAACACTTAAAGCCAATATCATCAACAATTAGAAAAGAACAGCAAGAAAAGCCTACAATCACCAGAAGAAATGAAATAATAAAGAGTCAAGCAGAAATCAAGGAAACAGAAAATAGAAAGACAATAGAAAAAAATCAATAAGACCTGAAGTTGGTTTTTGAAAAGATTAATAAAATTGACAAACCACTGGCAAATTTAACAAAGGAAAAGTGGGAGAGAATACAAATAACATGAATAAGAAATGAAATGGGTGACATCATAACAGAACTAACTGAAATAAAAAGGATAATATCAGGATACTATGAAGAACTGTACATATTTGAAAATCTGGAAGAAATGGACAGATTTCTAGAAACACACACTTACCTCAACAAACACAGACTGATGTGGAAAAGTTGAACAGATCCATAACAAAAGAAGTTGAACAGGTTATAAAAAAAAGAACCAACAAAAAAAAGTCCTGGCCCAGATGGTTTCACCGGAGTATTCTGCCTTAGTTCAGAGAAGAACTGACACGGATCCTACTCAAACTATTCCAAAGCATAGAAAAAGATGGAATCCTCCCTAATTCATTTTATGAAGCAAGTATAACCTTGATACCAAAACCAGGTAAGGACATTACTAAAAAGGAAAACTACAGACCAGTATCCCTCATGAATATACATACAAAAACCTTCAACAAAATCCTAGCCAATAAACTCCAACAACATACCAAGAAAATCATTCATTATGACCAAGTGAGGTTCATATCAAGGATGCAAAGATAGCTCCACATTAGAAAAACAATCAATGTCATCCATCATATAAAAAATACAAAGAAGAACAACATGATCATATCAATTGATGCAGAAAAGGCATTTGATAAAATCCAACACCCATTCCTGATTAAACTCTCAGCAAAATAGGAATAGAAGGGACATTACTCAACACAACAAAGGGCATCTATGCAAAACCAACAGCCAACATTATTCTCAATGAAGAGAGACTGAAACCACTCCCCTTGCCAACAGGAAACAGACAAGGATGCCCTCTATCACCACTTATTCAACATTGTTTTAGAAGTCCTATCCAGGGCAATAAGACAACAAAGGGAAATCAAGGCATCCAAATTGGTAAGGAAGAAGTCAATCTACCCCTATTTGCTGACGATATAATCCTATACCTAGAAAACTCGAGAGACTCAGTCAAATATCTACTGGAACTAATTGAGAGATTTAGCATCCTGGCAGGATACAAGATCAACATCCAAAAACCATTTGGATTCTGCTAACCCAGCAAAGAGATTGCTGAAAAAGAAATAAGGAAATCAATACCATTTGTAATAGCTACCAAAAAAAAAGAATACTTAGGAATAAATCTTACCAGGGACACAAAAAGCTACTTCAAGAAACCATAAGAGATCTACATAAATGGAAGAACATACCATGCTTCTGGTTAGGAAGATTAAACATTGTGAAGATGTCAATTTTACCCAAAGCAATCTATACATTCAAGCAATCCCAATTCAGATCCCATCAACATTCTTTAAGGATATGGAAAAACCAATCACTAACTTTATATAGAAAGGAGAGAGACCTCAGACAAGCAAAGCACCATTGAAGAAGAAGAACAAAGTAGGAGGTCTCAAACTGCCAGATCTCAAAACCTACCCTACAGCCATAGTAGTCAAAACTGCCTGGTATTGGTATAATGACAGACACATAGATGAATGGAATAGAATTGAGAACCCAGAAATAGATGTATTGACCTATGGTCAGCTGATCTTTGACAAAGGGCCTAAATCCATTAAATGGGGAAGAGAATGTTTGTTTAATAAATGGTGCTGTCAAAACTGGATATCCACTTGCAGAAAAATGAAATAAGATCTGTACCTCACACCATACACAAAAACGAACTCCACATGGATCAAAGACTTAAATGTGAAACCTAAAACCACAGAGTTCCTCAAGGAAAAACTAGGGGAAATTTAGAGGCCCTAATATATGGCAAAAATAGACTATCAAGCATAACCCAAAATGCACAAACAGCAGAAGAGAAACTAGACAAATGGAACCTTCAAAAAATTAAATTTTTATGTGCTTCTAAAGACTTCTCCAAAAGAGTCAAAAGAGAACCTACAGATTGGGAAAAAATATTTGGTTGACATATCTGACAAGGAACTTATCTCTAGAATTTATAGAAAACTCCAACATCACAACAACAAAAAGACAAACAATCCAATTAATAAATGGGCAGAAGACATGAATAGACACATCACCAAAGAGGATATTCAGGTGGCCAACAAACATATGAAGAAATGCTCAC
>NW_006921804.1:135291-136355 GCF_000298275.1 Orycteropus afer afer
TATTGATTTGGGTGAAGAGAAGGGCAATGTACCAAATGCGAGTAATCAACATAGTGGCATTGAGGAAGAGGAAGACATAGAGAGGAATATGGGAGGTATATACAACAAAGATGAACAGTTTTGCATATACAGTACTATGTTGTCTGTGAAGGAAAACATGGATATATGGGTAGATAGTTGAGTGGGCAGGCTTAACTATTAGGTATTGCTATTCATGGGGAGTGTACCCAAGACCATGTATACAGTTGGCAGACAATGTTTCCACAAGTGTATTTTTATGTTCTGTAAGAATTCCCAGGTGTGTAAAAATATTTGGCAATGACATATCTGACAAGGGACTTATCTCCAGGAATTGCAGAAAACTCCAACACCTCAACAACAAAAAGATAATCCCCCCAAAAAAATAATTCCCAGGTGCATAGTAGACCTGACAAGGGACAAGATTGTAATCATTTCTTGGCCACAGCCAGCTACCCAGAGGGAGTGAGTAGTTGAACCTGCGGGCTCAGGACCATAGTCGCAGGGGACATCAAGCTCCATTGGCATAACATACTACACAAAACATTGTTTCACCTCCTACTTTGGCGACTAGTGACTGGGATCTTAAAGGCTTCCAAGCAGCCATCTAGAGGTAGTGATGGGTCTCTTCTAGACCAGATCAAAGAAGAATGAAGAAAACTAAGGATTCATGGAAAAAATTAGTCCTAGCAACTGGTATACCATACAATCCTCAGCCTATATGACTATGAGATCAGAAGTAGAGGGGGTCTATGTAGGAGATCCTGGATAGAGTGGGAGAACAATGCGGAACAAAACTCAAAATCATTTGGGGAAAAAAAAGGGGGGGGGGAGCTGGTTTTCTGGTGTGATAGAACCTGGTGCAACCACTGAGACGATGGCCCTTAGCTGCCCTTCAGGTCTGGATTAAACCCACACCTGTGGCTTCCAGCCAAACAAAAGACAGGCATATGAGGTGAACATTTACACTAGGTGGATACACTCCTTGGAGAGAACAATCATGGGAGAATAGAAGGGCTGTGTATGCACAGGAACATAGTTCAGGG
>NW_006921804.1:136985-141234 GCF_000298275.1 Orycteropus afer afer
AAAAAAAAAAAAAAAGTGTTCTATGGTTTTCTCATTTGTTTTTATGAGAAAACACTCACATATCCTGTTTCCCAATATCTTAGGTGAATGGGTCACTGGGACCAAGGTTTCTAAAGCACATGGCTCTGGAATTACAGAACCCAGAACTCATGTTAATATAAAAGAGAGCCAAGGAGGCTCTGTCTTGTTTCATGTGATCCTGAAGCCAGGAGAAGATCCACAAGCCAAGCCGAAGGAGATTTCATGGAGCTTTGGCCCTGAGTCAGACTACAAAGTAATGCTGTGTGTCCATCATGGGTCCAACGCTTCAACATGGAAAAGTCTGGAGGACAAGTATAAGCAGAGGGTCCATGTGTCCAATATGACATCCCTGAGGATAGAGAACCTGACCCTGGAAGACAGTGGGCAGTAAGTACCGAGCTCAAGTCAGCTTCACTGAAGGAAGAGGATTTATGCAGACGTTCCATCTCATTGTCTACGGTGAGTGACAGCTCCCTCAACCCAGTCTCATGACTTATCTCTTTCTTTTACCCCTGGGAATCTCAAATAAGCCCCTTTTATGGGATTGCATCAGGATACCAGTCTTCACACTCCATTTTCTCCCTTGAACACAGGGTAAGTGCGTTCCCCAAGGGGAGAGCAGAGTTGAGATTCATTCCGGGAAGAAAATCACTCCAGTGTTTTGGGGAAGAAGAGTGGGAATTTGACAAAAAATGGAATTTTTTGAAAATAACATTAGCTGGTCTCTCTATAAGACTAACCAATCGAAAACTAAACTCATTTCCGTAAGTCGATTCCAACTCAGAGCGACCCTATAGGACAGAGTCAAACTCCCCATAGCATTTCCAAGGTTTAAATCTTTACAAAGTAGAGATGCCTGACTTTTGTCTTGTGATGGGTTCATACTACTAACCTCTGGTTAGCAGCCAAATGCTTTAGGCACTACACACCAGAGTTTCTTCTATAAGATTAAGGATAATTAGTTTCTATATTAATTTTCTTTTGCTATCATTTTCTAATGAGGAGCTCTGGTAGCATAGTGCCTAAGGCACTTGACTTCTAACCAGAAGGCTGGCAGTTCAAACCCACCAGCCACTCCTCAGAAGGAAGGTTGGGCAATCTACTTCCGTAGTGATACCCCTTGGAAACCCAAGGAGGGGTCACTATGAGTCAGGTCTGACTCCACAGCACATAACAACAACACAATTTTCTAAATAATATTATTTCTAAATTTTATTATCAACTAAAGCCCATAGTTTACAAACATTAGGGTTCACTGTTGGTGTTGCAGACTCTCATGGTTTTTAGAAATGTTCAATGTTACGTGTCCACCACACAGAATACTTTCACTGCCCTAACAGTGCCCTATGCTCCTGCTATTCATCGCTCCCTCCTTCTCCTGAGCCTCTGAAGTCCACTCATGTTTTTACTGTCTTCATGTTTTTGCCTTTTCCAGAATGTTGTATATTAGGGTTCATATACCACATAGCTTTTCTAGACTGCCTCTTTTCACTTATTGTTGTTAGGTGCCTTCAAGTCTGTTTTGACGCATAGCAACCCCTGTGTAAAACAGAATGAAACGTTGTCTGGTCCTGTACCATCCACACAACTGTTGCTATGCTTGAGCCCATCCTTGCAGCCACTGTGTCAGTCCATCTCCTTTTGTCTCTGACCCTCTACCTTACCAAGCATGATATCCTTCTCCAGCGACCAGTCCCTCCTGATAACATGACCAAAGTCCAAGACATGAAGTCTGGACATTCTCACTCCTCAGAAGCATTCCTGTTGTATCTCTTCCAAAACTAATTGGTTTGTCCTTCTGGCAGTCCATGGTATTTTCTGTATCTTCTCCAACACCACAATTCAAATGCATTCATTTTTCTTGTCTTCCATATTCATTGTCCAGATTTCACATGTATGTGAGTCGATTGAAAATAGCAGGTGCTCCTGAGTCTTCAACATATCTTTGCTTTTTGGCACTTTAAAAAGGTCTTTTATAGCAGATTTTCCCAGTGCAAAATGACATCTGATTCCTTGACTGCTACTTCCATGGGTGTGGATTGTGGATCCAAGTAAATTGAAATGCTTGACAATTTCAATCTTTTTTCCATTTATCATGATGTACCTAATTGATTCAGTTGTGAGGATTTTCATATTCTTTATGCTGAGGTGCAATCCATACTTAAGACTGCAAACTTGACCTTCATCAGTAAGTGCTTCAAGTCATTTTCACTTTCAGCAAGCAAATGTGTGTTGTCTGCATATCGCATGTTCTTCCAACCTTTATGCTGTGTTCTTCTTCATAGTCCAGCTTCTCTGGTTATATGCTGAGTATACAGATTGAATAAGTATGGTGAAAGGATACAACACTGATCCATGCTCTTCTTTTACTTAGTAGTGTGAATTTAAGATTCCTTCATGTCTTTCCATGCCTTGATTGCTCATTTCTTTCTATTACTGAACAATACTTCATTGTGTGGATATACTACAATTTGCTTATCCATTCACTTATTAAAATCAATAGTGAGGGCTTCCAATTTTTTTTGGAAGTTTTGGCATTTATAAATAAAATTTTGATAAGCATTTGTGGGCAGGTTTTATTTTATGGACATATGTCTTCATTTCATTTGAGTAAATGCCTAGGAGTGTGATTGCTGGATCAAATGGAAAGCCTATGTTTAGCTTTGTAAAAAATGGACAGGCTGTCTTCCACAGGTCAGTACTACTTTGCACTCTAATCAGTAATGAATGAAAACTCCTGTTGCTTCTCATCAGCGGCAGCATTTGGTGTTGTCAGTGTTTTGGATTTTGGCCATTCTAATAGGTGTACCTCATTGCAGTTTTGATTTCCAGCTCCTTAATGACATATAATATCAAACATTTTTCATATGTTTATTTGTCATCTATATATCTTATTTGGTGAGATTTCTGTTCCTACCTTTATAGCATTTTGTAATTAGTTTGTTTATTTTGAGTTTGAAGAGTTCTTTGTATATCTTGGATATAAGTTATTTATAAGATGTGTTTTGTAAGTCTTTTCTCACAATTCATGGCTTGTTCGTTCATTCTCTTAAGAGTGTCTTTTTAAAACCAGAAGTTTCATTTTAATAAAGTCTAACTCATCAATTTTCTCTTTTTGGAGTTGTGTTTTTGTTATTATATCTAAAACCTCACTGGCAAACCCAAGGACACCTATATTTTCTGTTCTAGTATCTTCCAGAAATTTTAGAGTTTTGCATGTTATATTTAGGATTATGATTCATTTTGAGTTCATTTTTATGAAAGCTATAAGTTCTATATCTAGATTGTTATTACTTTTTTTGTATGTAGGTATCCAGTTGTTCCAGCATCATTTGTTGAAAAGATTATCCTATCTTTATTGAATTGCCTTTGTTCCTTTTTCAGAGATCAGTTGAATATATTTGTGTGTGCCTATTTCTGGGCTCTATTCTCTGTTCTACTGGTCTATTTGTCTGTTCCTTCACTAATACCACACTGTGATAATCACTGTAGCTTTATATTAAGTCTTGAAATAAGGTAGTTTCTATCATCCAAGTTGGTTCTTTTTCAGTATTAAATTGGCTATTCTGGGTCTTTTCTCTTTCCATATAAACCTTAGAATCAATTTGTCAATATACACAAAATCACTTACTGGTGTTTTGTTTGGGGTGGCATTGAATTTATAGATAAAATTGGGAATAATTAGCATCTTAATAGTATTAAATCTTTCTATCCACTGGGACCATCACCATCTGTCAGTTTTTTATACTGTGATGGCTTGCATGTTGCTGTGATGCTGGAATATACCCCTGTATTTCAAATATTGGCAAGGTCACTCTTGTCAACAGGTTCCAGTGGAGCTTCCAGACTATCTGGGTGATTCTAAATGGAGTCTCGGCAGTAATCACCATGCTATTTCCCTCTAGCATCTTAGTGTGTGATAGTATCCTTCTATCATTTGTGCCTGAGTAAGCCCCAGGGATATAGGTGAGGAGAGACAACTCAGGGATGTCCAAAGTAGCAGGCCAAAAGAGCAGGAGAAAGAGGATCAAAAGCCAGGAAGCCAGACAGAGGAACAGTCAGCCACAGGGACCCAGGTGGGGGTGATACGAGAGGTCAGCAACAGCAGGACAAACTTGTCTGTTGGTTTGTCCTACTGTGGTGACATGTAGATGTGAGTTTTGAGGCTGAGCCTCTGGTGTCTAAAACCCAGTGAGATGTACCTGGTGCACAGGTAACAGCCCAGCTT
>NW_006921804.1:144075-149143 GCF_000298275.1 Orycteropus afer afer
CTTGGTAGGGTGGAGGGTCGACGAAAGAGGGGAGGCCTTCAACGAGATGGATTGACATGGTGGCTGCAATGATGGGCTCAATTATAGCAGGGATTGTGGGGCTGGTGCAGGATCAGGCAGTGTTTCGTTCTGCTGTGCATGGGGTCACTGTGACTCAGAAACATCTCGACGGCACTTAACAACAACAACAACATCTTAGTGCTTGAAAAACTAGGTAGAGCAGTTTGAATTAGGGATTTTAGTGCTCTGAACAGCTCACTGAATCAGAGTGCACCAAACACAGAGGAGTAGAATTAGAGGAAAGGCACAGGGAAAGAAAGTAAAGAAGATCTACCAGCAGAAAGTGGACAGGCAGCAGAAGAAGGCCATTAGAGACTTCCCTGGGGGAAGGCAAGACCTTCGACTGGCGGGCAGGCAAGACCACCTGAAACCTCCCTGGGTCAAGGCAGAAGACATCCCATTATCAGCATACCAGTGACCACACCAACATACCAGCAAACACCCCAAGGATCTACCTTCAGCACCTGATTTTATTGGTAACTTGGGTCGGCTAAGTGCAAACGAGCACACACAACACCACTGAAACCCAAGCAGAGAGTTCACTGGTGCCCCAGGAGGGTGAGCTCACTCCCCCCTCAGCAGGTCACTGAATAGGCTTGGGTCAGCTTAGGTGGCATTGAGAGGTCTATGCTTGTCTTTATCACTAATATTGGGACCACAGATTACTAACAGGCACTCTCCCGACTCCAGCGCAGCTGAAACTGTGTGCATTTTTGGTGCCACAGGTGGGCAGACTAACAGACAAACTCCCAAGCTGATGGAGGTCTGGGCAGGTTGGGCCGGCCCTGTGGACAGGCGGAGTGGAGAGAGAAACATCCACGGCCCAGTGCAGACCTGGGAATTTGCCTTGGATTTGCTTGTTGGCACCTAGGGGCCTTGGGAGCGAGTTCTTTGCTGTGTCTGAGCCTGGTGGAAAGTGGTGACACCCTAACAACAGGAATCTTTCCTGAAATTGAGCTACAGGCTTATAAATAACACTATGATATCATCAGTAGCAGCTTGCTCAAAGCCCTAGAAACCGACCCTAGCAACAGCAAGGTTTTCTTCTGCTCCCACCTGCTCCTTCAATAACTTCATTCATTCAATAGAAGAAACCATATTCAGCCAATATAAAACCTCCTGGTTCTAACTCTAAATCTTCTTTATGACAAACAGAAACCCCTATCCACATTCCACACAGTGATTCCACAATCACAAAGAAAATTGCAGAGCGACCCAGCATATCTGAATCAATAATAAAATAAAATACACCAGCTTCACCCTTTCAAAACATTAAACCATAAAACCAAGACAAAACAAATCAACACATAACCAATTATGTGTTAAAGACAACCTCAAAATGTCTAGGAAACAACAAGCAACCTCAAATCAAAGAAACAAAAAATAAAAAACAGGACAAGGAGCTTCCAGACAATCTGGAAGACAGAATAAAAAGAAAGGCCTGGTTATCTAAGACCAAATATTAGCTAATGAAAACCTAATCACAACAGAACATTTCTGACTTTCTTTTGACATGTCATCACCAGGGATCAATCACTGCAGAAGAACAACATGTTTGTTGAAATAGAGGGCCACCAAAGGCCAAGAAGTCCCTCGGTGAGATCAGCTGTGGGCAGCATAGCCACAATGACTTGAACATGTCAGCGGTCATGAGCAAGACCATGCAAACTTTGTTAGTTATAAGTTCACCATGAGTCAGAGGTAACATCACAGCTCATCTATCTATCTATCCTCTATCTATCTATCTATCTATCTATCTATCTATCAAATCTATCTTCTATCTCTGTTGGAAATAGAGATCACCTCTCTATTTATTTAGATAGTTCTTTCTTTATTTCTTCAGAATTTTGTAGTTTTCCTCATATAGATCTTGTATGTATGTTGTTAGTTTTATATCCAAGTATTTCTTTTGTTTATTTGGTGCTAATGTAAATAGTGCTGTGTTCTTAGTATCAAATTTCCATCATTCAATGGTGGCATATAGAAAACTGGTTGACATGTGTGTATTACTCTTTTATCCTGCTACCTTACTATTATTGCGTATTAGTTCCAGGAGTTGTTTTCACAATTCTTTGGGATTTTCTACACAGATAATCATAACATCTATGAATAGAGACAATTTTATTTCTTACTTCCCACTTTGTATACTTTTTATTTCCCTTTCTTGTCTAATTGCATTATCTATGACTTCTAGTATGATGTTGAATAGGAGTGATGTATTGCTCCTGATCTCAGATGGAAAGTATCAAATTCTCACCACTAGATAGATATTAGGTATGCTATTAACTGTAGGTCTTTTATAGATGTTCTTTATCAAGTTGAAGCATATCCTCTCTGTTTTAGTTTTCAGTGCCACTGTGACGCAAATACCATAAGTGGATGGTTTTGAAGAATAGAAATGAATTGTGTCACAGTTCAGAAGGCTAGAAGTCCAAATTCAGGGCATTTGCTATAGGGAAAGAGTCTTGTATATTTCAGCTTCTAGTATCTGACAGTCCTCAGACTTCCTTGTGTGTGAATTCATCCTAGCTTCTTCATCATCAGATAGTATCCTTCTTCTATCATTTGTGCTTGCTTTTGTGTTAATGCTGCTCTGTACATAACTCAGAAGTGACTAGGTGTAGGACATAGCCTGTGCTAACAAGACCTCGTTAACATAGCAAAGAAACTCCTATTCTTAAATGGGATTCCAGCCACAGTTATAAAGGTTAGGATTTCAACACATCTATTGGGGGAACAAAGTTCGTTCCACAAAATTCCACCCCATGGCCCTCCAAATTTCACATCTTACAAAATGTATCCACTCTAGGATATCATCCCCAAAGCATTGTCCTATTGTAGCATCAATTCTAAATCCAAAATCTCATCTTCTGAATTATCTAAATCTAATATGACTCTAGATGTGTTCCACTCTAGGGAAAAATTTCTATCAATGAATCTGTGGACACTAGAATACAAGTTATCTGCTTCCCAAGTACAACCTGGGGATAGGTTCAAGGGAGGTATTTCCATTACTAACTGGAGAAATTGGAGGGAAATACGGGGTTATGGGGTCAGGTAAGCCTACAATCCTGTAGAGCAAATTTCATTAGCAATCAAAACTTAAAAATAATCTGTTCTCTGAGACTATCTCAGAAATGGCTCTGCCTTCCAGTCTCCGCTCATCGGCCATTCTCTCTGGATTCTAGGTAGAGGTCCTTGGCTGAAGGTCTCTGCCTTCCAGGCCAACTGGGATGGAAACCTAGTTTCTTTGGCTTTGTGCACCCCATTTACCAGGTCCATGTGAGTGGTGACTCTACCCCCTCAGTCCCTGGCATCTCTGTTCTCCTGGCCCACTGACACAGCAGTCCTACCCCTTGAACTTTGGGTGGTGGCCCCATTCTCTTGGCACACCTAAACTACAACTCCACACTTAGGAACCTGACTCTTTGAAACCCAGAAGGTAATTTCAACACTCTTTCCTGTATCCCAGTATTCCCTCCAATATTTCTGCTGGTCCTCTAACTGGTCCATTGTACTTTCTTTTCTGGGACAGCAACAGATGTGCACAATCAAGTAGGTAAATTGACCCATTTTTGCCTGTGGAAGGCAGACAACTTTCCTTCATTTCATTGTATCTCTGTCCCTTTCAATCTAAACTAAAGGTATTTCTGCTGGAGTAGTTGATTAGATCCATCAGTTACAGGCCTAATTTCCACAGCAAAGATTGTGTAGCCATGTTCTTGGTGGATGTTCCAGGACTCATGTACTTAATTTGTACAACAGAATTTTCCAAATCTTTAAGTTCCAGTTTCATTTGGCACAGTTCACTTTTAAGTCTATCTCTTTCCTTCTACATTGTATTGTAAGTGGCAAGGAGAAACGATACTGACCCTTCAAGATTTTGCTTAGAAATCTCCTCAGTCAAATATCGAAGTTGATCACTTACACATTCTATCTTCCACAAATCATTCAAACATATTTTAAACAACTTTTTTGCCAACTTATAAAAAGCATTGCTCTTCCTCCATTGTCTATTAACCTGTTCACCATTTCCTTTGGAAGCCTCACCCAAAGGACATTCAACATCCATGTTTCTAGAAAAAATTCTGTTCATGATGATAGATGCTTTCCTCACAGCTCTCAATTCTTTCTTAGCTCTCATCAAAATCACCCTTAATGCCCTTAATTCTATCAGTGGTCACTTCAAGGCAATCTAGGCTCTTACCGTCAATCACATTGAAATTCCTCCAGCCTCTATCCATTACCAAATTGCAAAACCACTTCCATGTTTTAGGTATGTGTTAGAGCAGTAGCCAGTCTACTTTCCGGTATCAAGTTATGTCTTTGTTTTTTAGTGCTACTGTAACAGAAAGTACCACAAGTGAGAGGTTTTAAAGCACAGAAATTAATTTTCTCTCAGGTCAGGAGACTAGAAGTCTGAATTCAGGTACTGGGGTTAGAATTCAAACACACATTTTTACAGGGACACAATTCAATCCATAACATCCTCTGTTCCTAGTTCCCTGAGATTTCATTTATGATGATTATCACGGTAAGTGGGTATTGTATTTTGTCAAATGCTGTTTTTTAATCTATTTATATGATCATATGACTTTTCTTATTTAGTCTGTTGATAGGATGAATTACATTTATTGATTTCTGAATATTGAGCCTTGCATACCTGCAATAAATCCTACTTGATCATGGTGTAGCTTTTTTTTTTTTTTTACATTGTTGCATGTAATAAGTCAACATTTATTAAGGAATTATATTCATGAGACATATTGGACTGTAAATTTTCATGCTAGTAATATCTTTGTCTAGTTTTAGTATTAGAGTAAAGTTGACCTTGGAGAAAGAATTGGGAAGTGTCCTCTTCTATGTTTTCAAGAGTATTTGAGGAGTTCCAGCAAGATGGTGGACTAGGCAGAAGGATTTCACAGACCCTCTTCAACAAAGAAAAGGGAAACCAATTAACACAGACACAGAAGATAATCTTGGACCCCTGAGCCTTGAAGGGAAGGAT
>NW_006921804.1:156873-168344 GCF_000298275.1 Orycteropus afer afer
ACTGCTGTATGAAAAGTGAATTTACTCTGTAAATCTTCACCCAAATCAAAATAAAATTTTAAAAAATAAAATAAAATAAAAAGAATGAAATAGCTATCAAAAAAAAGGAGTATTCGAGAAGGATTTGTGTCACATCTTTAAATATTTGGTTGGATCCTCCAGTGAAACTATCTGGACTTGGTGCTCTCTGTTTTGGAAGGTTATTAATTGTTCATTCGATTTCTTTAATAAGTATAAGCCTATTTAAGTACCATTTTTCTTCTTGTGTTAGTTTTGGTATGTTGTGTCTCAAGGAATTAATCCATTTCATCTAAGTTATCAAATTTGCGGTCAGAGAGTTGCCTATAGGTGGTTATTTTAAATTCCTGGTCTCATAATTCTCATATCTCTGCCATGTCTGAGTGCAGTTCTGAAGTGTACATTATCTCTTCATACTATTGTTTCCTTTATTCTTTTAAGCACACTTTCTAAATTTTTAGTGAAAATGGGACATCTGTATCAAGTAAGAAGAATTGAGGTTCTGTCTGTGGTAAACATCTAGTGATAATGACGTATGGTGATGTTTTGGAAGGGTGTTCTATGATCCTATGATTAGATCTCAATCTTATAACAAGGGTCTGCTCCTGGATTGTGGTCTTCACAAGAGCTTCTCAGCTTTTTTTCTCCCAACCACTAGGGGAAACAGGAAGGCTAGAGAGGCCTGGAGTTGGATATTTCCTTTCCTTGTGTTGAAAGCTAGAAGGGATTGCAGTTTGGCAATTCTCCTTTTCCACATGGTGGGCTAGATGTGGCTGGAGTTGGATGTTTATTCTATTCCCAGTAAGTTTGATTCTAATAAAACTCTTGTTGACTAGGCTCTGGTAAGGCAGTTTCCTTTGAGGGCATACCATTGTCAAGGAAAGTAGAGCACTATTTCCAAATGTTATTTTCCCCTTCCTCCTACCAGAAGTACAACAGCATTCCTCTCCAAGCTTCATGGTGAAAACCTGGAGTATCTCCTGGAGGTAAAATTCTTGAGAATATGGAAGCTCTCACACTTTCAGGAGTTTTTCTTTCTCAAGCAAGTCCACGCCCAGACTTTTGCAATTAATTATTCTTTAAGCATCCCTGTCTGATACTGGGTCAATGTGTTAGGCTGGGTTCTCTAGAGAAACAAAACCAGTGAAGCTTATATATGTATATACAGAGAGAAATGTGGCTTAGGAATATGGCTCACACACCTATAGAAGCAGGCAAGTATCAAGTTCCTGGATCAAATGTCAAACTGGAGCCTTTTCCTGAGTCATGCAGCTGCAGGGGCTGATGAGTTCAAGGATGGCAGGCAGTATACCGGCTATTGACTTCAGCAGATGATGAATCCTAGATCACCAGGCAGAATGGTAGATTGTTTGCTCAAGGATGGTTGAAGTCAGCACAACAGGATCAACAGGATTCTCTCCTTGTCATTTGTATTAGCAAATATCCCAGGATGTCCAGAGAGAGAGAGAGAGAGCGCGCTCTGGTAGCATAGTGCCTAAGGCACTTGACTGCGAACAAAAAGGCTGGAGTTTCAAATTCCCTAGCCACTCCTCGGAAGGAAGGTTGGGCAATTTACTTCCGCAGTAATACTGCCTTGGCAACCCAAGGAGGGGTGGCGGGGTGGCTATGAGTCAGGTCCGACTCAACGGCACATAACAACAACAACAACAAATATACATATATATATATATATATATACACACACACATATGAAATAGGCCACACCCCTACAGAAACTCCCTTTAAGCAGATTGGCTGCTCAATGCATATACATCCACTCTTGTCATGGGAATACCCACAACACAACTGCTTAAACTAACTCAGAATCGTGGTTTAGCCAACTTGACACACAACCCCAAGTATCACAATCAGGCAGTGTCAGTACTGGCAGTGGTCATCTCTGCTCCTGGCATGCAGTGACCCTCTGTTATTAGTCTGTATGTCTGTCTGGATTGCAGGGCAGCACTGAGCTCTGTGATCTCAGTTCTCTGAATGGCCTAGGAAAAGCTGTTGATTTTCACATTTTCAGCTTCTTTTTCTTGTTTTGAGGATAACATACAGTTTCCTTGCCTATTCCCACTTCCAGAGGTCACCCAAATGCTTTGGCTCATCGTCCCTTCTGCCATCTTCAGCAGCCAAAATGATGCTTCAAATCCTTTCATGTCTCATCACTCTGACCTCCTCTTTTGCATCCCCCTTCCTGTTTTGGTTTCCACACTTTTGTTTGTACTGTGTCCACTGGAATACTCCAGGATAGTCTCCCTTTTTTAAGGTCGGTTGACTGGCAACCTTAATTCCTTCTGCTACCTTAATTCCCCTTTGCCATATAACCTAACACATTTATACATTCCAATGATTCATACATGGACACCTTTTTGTTATATGCTATCAAGTCGGACCAACTCATAGCGACCCCTCCTTGGTTTTCCGAGGCAATATCACCACAGAAGTAGATTGCCCCATCTTTGGCGGACCATAATTCTACCTACCACAATTTGGAAATCTGTGTGTAGTTGGTTGTCAGTCCCCTCTCCTCTCATTCAACACCAACCCGAGGCCACCTTATTCATAAAATACACTACATATCAGTTTAAAAGCCTTGATTGATGGAGGAGAAAGTTTACATTCCAACATTTCTTAATAAATCCACTTAGCTAACTTTTTCTCTCTCTAAAGGTTCTTACTGCATAGGGAAACATCCTTCTGTGGAGAGTGGGTTCTGCAGCATTAGATCCCATACAATTTCAAAGACAAATTTGCCAGTCTGGGCTTCTCCTCCTGTCTGCCACACAAGTGCAATGACATATTCTAACCATATAAGGTATGATTGTTCCTAGTTGCTTCTGCTGTGTCTCCCACAAATGTCTCCACTTTTGGGACATGGGCCTTTTCTCTGGCCTCCCCTAGCTAGGCTGATGTCTTACCTCATAATGACTATGCAGTACCCTGGCCTGGACAAGCCTTCTGCCCCAGATTTCTTTCCCTTCCAGGAAAGACCCTCCTTTCTTAGACAATGTGTGACACCTAGTGTCCTGCTTTTATTTTCACATGAGAAATGCTTAAGGCTTGTTGAATCTAGTGAAATCACAAAAAGAACTTAACTCTGTGGTTCCTGTTCTAGGACAAGTCTTGGATTTTCTGTCACTTGCTCATTATTTAGCTTTGGTGAAATTGTACTGTCTGTCTGAGCCTCAGTTCCTCCATCTATAAAATGCTCCCACTTTTGCAGGAGGTCACTGGAGGATCTCAGTGAAATGGGGGATGTGAAAATCTGATCTATAATGTGCTCCACATTGTTCCCTTTTTTTTTTTTTTTTTTTGTCCCCTCTTACCCTAGAGCCTGTCCCCCTTCCCAAGATCCTGGTCAACACATCATACATCACACCAAGTTGGTGCAATTTAACCCTGGAGTGCAAGGTGACAGGGGCCACAAAGAACATGACTATAACCTGGGAGAGCAAAGACCTGGACCAGAGAAGGACACCAGGACCAGACATCAACCCATGGACCCTGACTGTGAGCCAGCCTCAGAGCCAGTCCAATGCCAACCTCACCTGTGTGGTCAGCAACACTGAGGACCAGAAAAATGCTACCTTAGACCTGAGGGAAGTCTGTGTCAATGGTGAGTGGGACCTGTCAGAGAGGGAGGGCACTCTTGGAATTCAGGTGGCACTGGAGTATGGGAGGCTCAGGATTCTCTCCTTGTCATTTGTATTAGCACCACCTTCTACCAGGTCAGCTCAAACAGAAATCTGAGAGTCACATCCAAATTGTTTCTGCTAATAAATGTCTCTCACCTCTATCCCTCTCGCCACTGATACAGGCAGTATCTTCCCATAGCTCTGCCAAACTCCAGTCTTTCCTCTCCCCCACCCATCATCCATTTATGCATCTAGAGTGGTCCTTTTAAAAGCAAACCTGATTGTGTTGTTTGTCTGTGTCATATATGGGGTCACACATCCAGTGAGTACCTGCAGGACTAAGGTGTTAAGTCCTCCTCTGTATTTGATTCTGGTTCACCTATTTTATACCTAACTGCATGGAGTTCCATCAATATATCCTGAACCACTAGCATTTTCATTCCTCATACCCTCACTTCCTTCTTACTCCTCTTGAAGAATTCCTTATGGCCAGGCCCAGTTTCCTGGCATGAGACATGTGTGGTCACACAGGGTTATGTACTCTGAAGGAGACTGTGCTGGGTTTGAAGCTCTGTTGATTAGGTTTTCAATTTTGTTATTTAATTAATTTTAATTTATTTAAATAATTAAAAATTTTTGAACAAGGAGGTTCAATTTTCACACAGGGTCCCACAGTTTTGTAGATGGTTCTGCCTTGTCCATCAACTGCTTTAAGGAAACATCCCAGGCCATCCTGCCCTTTGAATTAGGGCTCTGCTCTGGGCCTCCTTTCATACACAGTACATCCTGAGCTCAGTAGGAATGATCTGTTTGTGTGTTTGTTTACTCCATAGACTTCAACATTTTGACTGTAGGGGTTATGCTTTGTTCTCCTTTGTGTCTCAACTTTTCTCTAAAATATGCTGGGAATCAGTATTTCATGGAATGACTGAAGGAACTGGTGTCCTATGTGGAGCCTTGCCCTCTCTAACTCACCATCCACCTACTACTGCAGGGATCTGATGGTGTCACAACATCACTTAAAATGCTCTGTTACCCTCTTCTCCCATTTTGGAGTCTAAGATAAAGTTCAACAGTTACCACGACCCACAGCACCCTCTAGGAACAGACTTCTGATCCTCCCTTCAATCTATTCTTCTCTGTCCCATACCCTTCTTGGCTATTGCAAGCAGGCTGCTGGTCATACCACCATTTCACAATTTTCACACCACCATTTCCTGAGCATTGCACTCTCCTTCTTGGAATGCCTTATCCTCTCTGAATGGGAAACTCCTACGCTTTCCTCAAGACTCAGGTTGCACACCATCTCTTCTAGGAAGCCATCCCACAGATCTATGTACAAGATACACAGCTGCAGTCCTTTGTAAGGTGTGTGATGAGCTCCTCGAGTGCTCAGAGCACACCTTGTTCCAGTCAACACCCCTGACACCAGCAGGAGCTTGCCATGCCTCTCCCTCCTTTGGCTTCTGATCCAGGACTCTTCAGAGTTCTCTGCCTGCTTTTTTTCTATGTCCCCTTGCTGATGCATATCTGAAATTCTCTTTTTTGCATTTCACTCTCTCTGAATGAGGGAAACAGCATTGCAAGGACTAGCCACGGCTAAAACACGGGAAATAATCCGATGGGCCTTGGTGGCTGTGCTAATTACCACTGGAACTGGACTTTTCCTCTGGAAAATATGTGGGAAGAGGAAGATGGAAACTGGAAAAGGCAAGTTGCTCTTCTCCTTCCTGGACCAGGCACCCTTCCCCACCAGACTCTCCTGCATCTCACTTCTCAGGGAGTGGGTCCTGCAGAGGGGATGAGGGAGTGTGGCCATACCCATGTAGTTCTTGTCAGGGGAGGAGGGATATAGGTTTCCAAGACACAGTGTCAAGCTCCTCTGTTTGTGTGGCTCAGGTCCAGGTTTGCAAGAGGACTGCAGGGATGATGATGGTGATCTCTTCTATAAGGAACTAAGGTGGCAGAAGTCTCTAAAGAGCAAAGACAAGGTGAGATCTGGGAGAGGTGGCCCTTGTGAGCACTCTGAGTATCCTCAATGCCCAGCCCAGGGATTCCCAAACCCAGAATCCCTTCTTTCTGGCCTCACCACCTCTTTTCCTCTTCTAGAACAATCAACAGTATTTCCTCATTGAATTTGACATTTAGGCCAGCGTAGTGCTCGATGCTTTGTGGGAATTCATAAGCAGTGGATGTCAGCAGACATTGGTTCTTTGTGGGTCCCTCTGCTGCCACCCTATCCACAGCTGTCCCAAGAAGCCTTGTTTTTGCTTTCCCAGGGTGTCAGCGAGCAACATCTGGAAGAAAGGGCAACTGTCAATATAATCTACACTGAGGTCCATAACCCAAGCCAGACCATGACTCAATTCAATTAGAGGAGGCAAGAGAATCAGACACTACTAGGACATCGCCACTCTGAGTCTGTTATCCTGCAGATACCTGTCCTTCCAGCTGTGGACCAGCTCCAGCAGACCCGGGTCTGCATTACCCTGACCTTCCTGACAACAACCCTCTGGACATACATAACCCTAAACCTTCCTCTGCTTACCCTGTCCTTCTAGCCTTCCAGAGGCTACCCATAAACTCTAGATCTTCAGCCTTAAGGGCAAGCTCTCTTCCTCTTTCATTAAGTTGATTCTTGAAATATTTTCTTGTCTTCCCAAAGAGAATTTCTGCCTAGTATACAGATGGCAAAGTTTCACAGCCTCTTCTGTGTCACTGGCGTATATTTTTCTGAGAACACAAGGTCAGCCATGAGGACTATGTAGAGGATCATGCCATTAGAAGGGAGTTAGGACCTGTGAACTGAATGCTGAGTTGGAGGTTGATGGAAGCAACATATATGGGTGGGAACCCACAAAAGGACTGGCCAAAGGCTTCCTTTGTAGACCTCTTGTAGGGCTCCCTGGGGGTAATGGGCAGTGTGTGTTTTGGGGGGGCAGAGACCTCCTTCTTACCACCTGTGCTAACCTGGACATAAGCTTTAGACTCATCCATGGGCCCCAAACCCACTTTCCTGTGGAGTGAGAAGAGGAACTTGTGTTATCCAGGCCCTTCTCTTTTTCCCTTCTGTTTTCCCAGAAATGACTCTAGGAGGCCACAGGTGGGGGTTTTCTGCTTAGACAAATAGCCCCAGCTCTTCCTTTGGCCCAGATGAGAAGCATTCTCCCAGCGCTCTGTGTCGTGGTGGCGCTCCTGTGGGCTCTGACACATCGAAACTGTAGGAGGGTTGAACACAGCCCTCTCCAGCCTGCTCTTCTATCAAACTCCTAGCCCCCTGAAGCCCTGCTGGACACTGTCCATCACCTCAAAGCACTTGGTCAGCATCTTCTTTGTCTGCAATGATATTCCCTTTCCCTGTTCTTCACTCCCACTCCTGCATGTTGTAATTTAATCATCCTACCCAAATCCACCATCCAAGCTACGTTTTCCATGAAGCCTGTCTGGATTTCAAATTTTGGGAAATGACCTTTCCCACTTCTGACCTTTCTGAACACCTTGGACATTAGTTAAAGGCCCTGTCAAAGTCTGCCTGGATTGGAGTCATGCAACTACTCCACTGGAGTTAATCTGGGGTTCCTTCAGGAATATGATAGGGTTATAGGTTATAACATGCACCTCTGTGAAAGGTCTGTACTACACTTCCTTCCATTCTCAGGGGATCAGGAAAGTGACACAGAGCACAAAGGCTGCAATTGCTCTCAAAGGTGGGGGACACAATGACCACCCATGACCCACCTTGTCCACAGTTCTGAGATTGGGACTTCCCCACCCCACTTCCAGTCACATATTGCCTAAGGACCTGGTACAGCCCAAAACACATGTGAGTGTTTCTCTGCTTTGAGATCCTCACATCCCTGGAGCCTCCTCTTTCCTGAGCCCTCACCTCCTGCATGAGAGAGGGACTGACTCTACTACCATGAGCTTCTGTGGTTTGTATGGTGGCCTAGATTCCCCTTGGTTCCCTTCCCAACTCAGCTCACCTCAACTGTCCCTTCTCTAACCTCAGAAAACAAAGATCTGAACAGGGACTCTACTAAGGGTTGGAAGGTTATAAAGCAATGCTAGGAGCTTGCCAGCAATGGAAAATGATCCTTAGTAGAGCCCTGTCACTGACCTCTTCTCCATCAGGCTGAGCAAATAGCTTAGGGAGAGAGAGGTGCTATCTCTTTACCTAGCTTCCCTGGTGACAGGTCATGGCTAGGCATCAATGCCCATCAGCCCAGGAGCAGTGTAATATGTGACCACCCAGGGACCTTCCTAGACCACCTAAGGCAAGAAAAACACAGAGGAAAGAAACTGAGCTTCCCTGAGCCTATAAGGGCCAGATTTTGTCCCAGGCACTTTATGAATAGCTCTTTTAATTTGTAAAAGAACCCTCTATGGTAAGTACTCTTATCATCATTTTTATGTTAAGAAAGTGAAATTGCTGAATTCTTGATGGCAGGGCAAAGCCCTAAATCCAGAATTGAATGATTCTAAACTTCTTATTCCTTCACCACATGGACACAGAAGACCTTGGAATCGTGGGAATATTCAGATAGGAAAATCCTCTGCCTGTTCTGTCCCTTCCCCTAATTAAACTTCTGGGTTCTCTCCCAAGGACCCTAGTCTTCTGACTCAGGTGCTCCAATTCTGGCTAAGTTGACGTTAGTGATGGAGCTGGTGACTGAAACAGGAATTTCCCCATAAAGTAGTGAATGAGGCCTTGGTGGGGTGGGGGTTATAGATTAAAGGACTCTGCACTCTGATGCAGACGAGACATTTGATAGAAGATGCTGCTCTGTCTTGGGTCTTTTTCCAAGTTCCTAACCTTTCCCATGTGTCTCCACCTTGCAAGGTTACTATCCTTTTGTTAAATTTCTCTCTGAACTCTAACTGGCTTTCTAGTCATTATTTCAGAACTATACTGGCAATAGTTTTCCCATTTCGAAATAATTTAATTTCTTCAATAAATCTCCTCTTTTATATTCTAACAGATTCTCATCAGTCTATACATGTATTCACCAATTATTTATTGCATGCCTACCCTGAGAGCTAAGATGAAAGAACTGAACTGCTTTCTCTAGACTGCTAGGGCTGTCTCCCTCAGCCATGAGGTCACATGTGCATTTCCAGGGATGGCAGCACTGTGGGCATGGTGAGGGAGGCTTGTGTCAAGAGATATTATAGCTCAGGCTTATCCTCTTCTTTGGTCTCTGCTTCATCTGAGATGTGGTCTGCAGTTGAGCAGACTAGCTAGCCACCTGCGATGCTGCCCAGCTCAGAAGGCTCTCTCCTCTGCTGGGCCTCATGGCTCTTGGGATTCCTCAGCTTCCTCCTCCTCAGTGAGTGGCCTGGGCTCCCTGGGGATAAGGGCTACTGGATGGAGTTGGGACAGGAGGCTTGACCTCTGGGAGGGCTGTTGAAGTTCTGATGTTCTCGGTAAACAAAAAGAGGGTGTCAAGGAATAAAAACTTTGATCATTATTTGTTGGTGGGAAACCTAAACATTGTAGGTAGAAACATCCTTTGGAAGATAATATAAAATATCTATCAATGGTTTGAATGTACATGCCTTTGACTCATTAGGTCCACTAGGGTGGACTTATGTAGGTGCTCTGGTAGTGTAGTGGTTAAGGCATTTGGCTGCTAACCAAAAGGTCTTCGGTTTGAACCCACTGAAGCTCTGGGTAAGAAAACTGAGGACTTCCATAAAGACTTACAGCCTTGGAAACCCAGTGGGAGTGAGTCAGAATTTGACTCGATGGTAGTGAATTTTATTTGATTTTGGAGTGATTTATTTTAATTTATATACACAATGTGCAAAAGCACAAAATGATATTCATGGCAGCATTGTTGATTGTGTCTAAAAACAACTTAAACATCCAACAGAAGTTTAACTTAACACCAAAAATGAAGCCCCACAATGGAATAGTACGCAGTCATTACAAAGAATGAAACACATCTATATGTATGATCCACAATGGGCTCCTACATATTCTATTATGGAAAATGACATGGAGCAGAACAGTGTGTAGAAAGTGTGTTTGGGTATGTGCTTATATCCATATGCATATGGAACTGCATAGAGTATGTCTGAAGGGACACCCAATAATCTGATCATAATGCTTTCTTTTATGGAAGGGAATTGGGCAATGGGAGTTAGAGATAAGAAAGGCATTTAATTTTCACTCTGAATTTCCCTGTCATTTTTAATCTAATGCATGTACTATCTGTTTAAATTTTTTTAAATAAAACTGAAAAAGACTGTTGCTGAAACTCCATCCCTTCACCCTTTGAATGAGGATATTCGTCTCTAACTTGCCAACCTTGACAGATTGTTCTGAGGGTAATTAGACATTTGGTAACTGAAGGGGCTGCTGAAATTCAAGAGCTGTGAATCATATTCCTGGTAGGTGGGCTGCCTCTTCTCCCAGAGAGAGAAGATATCAGGGGAAATCCAAATAAGTGGAAATTCCATAGCAGGTAGGCCTTAACAATAATTATAGTAGCAATAACTGTGTATTAAATATACACTTATTGTTGAGTGCTTTTCATGTATCATCTTATTTAATACCTCATGAGAAATGCATAAGGAACTCTGAGGCACTGTGTTTAAGGTATTAGAATGCTAACCAAAAGGTCATCTGGTCAAAACCCCCAGCCATCCATGGGAGAAAGGAGACACAGTCATTTCTATAAAGATTTACAGCCTTGGAAACCCTGTGGGGGTCACTATGAGTTGGAATCAACTTGATGGTGGTGGGTTTTTATGAGCAGTTGTAATTATTAGCCCATTGTTCACATGTGGGATTTTGGGGCTTTCACAGCTTCCCCTACCATACTCAGGACCTTCTTTCAAGGTTATTGTAATTCTTGTGTGGTCATCTGTCTTCCACCAGAAAGAGTTAAAGACTGTTCTAAAAAAGCTCAGCTCACCTGTGCTGTCTTCCCACTCTTGGCCTGCATACACACAGAGGCACGTCTGTTAACAGATCATATTATTATTATAAGACAGGTGAAGAAAATAAAGGTTAGCAAGTTTAAGTGACCTGTTCAGAGTTGCACTCCACTAGAACCAACATTTGTTTCCAGACTTCCTTCAAATCCATTGCAAAGGTAGCCTACCTAGAATCAATGGGTTACATTGTTGTTATTATGTGTCATTGAGTCAGCTCTGACTCATAGTGACCCTATGTACAACAGAATGAAACACTGCCCAGTCCATTATATCACTGTTTCACTGGTATTCATAAGGTGTTTCCCAGCCAATTCTTTAAGAAGTGGATGGCCCCTTCCTTCTTCTTGGTCTATATTAGCCTGGAAGCTCTGCTGAAACCTGTTCACCATTGGTAACCGACCACTGGCATAGCCTCAAGACTCACAGCAACATGCAAGCCACCACAGAACGACAAACTAGCAGATGAGTTGGGGGGGGGGAGGGTGTACATGGGGTACATTAGATGGATTTCATTGAAAAAAAATGATGGTTCTGGTAAAATGGAGGAATAGGCAGAAAGATTGCACAGGCCTTCTTAAGCAGAGAAAAGGGGATCCAATTAACACAGATATAGAAGATGATCCTGGAGCCCTGAGCTTTGAAGGGAAGGATATAGAAGTGGACTAAACCCCAACTAGCAGAAGAATCTGTGTGAAAATACCAAAAAAAGGAGACAGACGGAGCTGCAGTCTGGCAGTGATCCTGAGCAATCCCGACGGCACAGACAGCTTAGAGATTCCCAAGTGGTGGTAGGACCTAACAATTATCCTAAAAATCACTCTGCTAGCCAGCGACTGCACAGAGGACTGTGCACGGTCACTGGGGAACAAA
>NW_006921804.1:191132-191825 GCF_000298275.1 Orycteropus afer afer
AAGAATAATGTAGAATCTGCAAAACACCGCATAACGTGAATGAACTTGGAGGACATTATGCTGAGTGAAATAAGTCAATCACAAAAGGACAAATATTGTATTAGTCTGTTATTGTAAAAGTTAAGGAAAGGTTTATCTATAGAAGGAAATTTTCTTTGTTGATTACAAGGGGTGGGAGGGGAGGGGAGGGAACACTGATAGATAGATAGACATAAGTATTGATTTGGGTGAAGAGAAGGACAATGTACCAAATGCGAGTGATCAATATGGTGGAATTGAGGAAGAGAAAGACATAGAGAGGAACATGGGAGGTACAGACAACAAAGATGAACTCTTTTGCACATACAGTACTGCATTGTCAGTGAAAGCAAACATGGGTATATGGTTGGACAGATGGGTGGACAGGCTGAACTATTAGGTATGCCTATGAAGTGGGGAGTGTATCCAAGAACATGTATAGGGTTGACAGACAATGGCCCTATAAGTTTATGTGAATGATCAGAATTCCCAGGTGTATAATAGAGCTGGCAAGGGGCAAGGCTGTAACCACTGCTTGGTCATAGCCAGTTACCTAGAGGGACCAAGTAGTTGCACCTGTGGGCTTGGGACCATAATTGCAGGGGACATCAAGCTCAATTGGCATAATATACTATACAAAACATTGTTCCACCTCCTACTTTGGCGAGTAGCGAC
>NW_006921804.1:192298-216861 GCF_000298275.1 Orycteropus afer afer
GGGGACCAGGTTTGCTGGTCCAACAGAACCTGGTGGAACCACTGAAACTATGGCCCCTAGCTGCCCTTCAGGTCTGGAATTGAACCCACATTTGTGGCTTCCAGCCAAACAAAAGACAGGATATGAGTTGAACATTTACCTGAGGTAGACACGCTCCTTGGAAAGAACAATCATGGGAGAAAGAAGGGCTGCTTATGCACAGAGAGACAGCTCAGGGGGCAGGAGGGAGTGCATGGGGGGTGGACACAGGGAAGAGGTAGCTATCAGGAGGAAGTGGGAAGGGGATCTGTTGCATTGGGGTAAATTGTGGTCAATGTAATGAGACAAAGTGTATGTGAACTGCTGTATGGAAAGTGAATTTGCTCTATAAATTTTCACCCAAATCACAATAAAAAAATTAAAAAAAAGAAAGAAATCTCTGGCCACAGGATGCACAGACTGCCTTTGCACTAATTTCCCCGTTACTAGGTGGGTGTTACTAGGTGGGTGCGAGAAATCAAAGCAATGCTGAACATTTTTTTGTCAGGGATGCTACAGAGGAGTCTCAGGTGGGAGAATGGACTAGAGTCCCTGTGACTTGTTTTCGGGCTCTGTGACAGCCAGCTGTGATGTTGGGGCATGATTCCTGAGCTTACTGTCAAGAGTCCAGATTCTCCCCCCTTGATCTTCTGCATGACCCTTTAAAGGTTACAAACTCCTTTATATTAGTTTCCTAGGGTTGCCATAAGAAAGTGCCACAAATTAAATGGCTTTAAACACCATTTATTTTTTGTCTCATGTTTCTGTAGCCTTATAGTCCATATTCAGTGTCAGCAGGCCCACATTCTCTCTGAGGGTTTTAGGAGAAGAGACCTTCTTGTCTCTCAGCTTCTGGTAGCCCCTCGCATTCCCTGGCTTGCAGCTGTAACATAACTCCATAGTCACATGGTCATTTTTCCTCTGTGTGTCTTTCTGTGTCTCTTCTCCTCTTTTATAGGACACCATTCAGAGTGGATTAGATCCACAATACTCTTACATACCTTCATGTTATCTAAAACATCTGTCATGGATTGAATTATGTCCTCCCAAATATGTGTCAGCTTGGTTGGGCCATGGTTCTCAGAGGTTTGGTAGTTGTTTAATGATGTAATCATCTCCTGTGATGTGATCAGGCAAACAGTTCTAAGGGATTTTAGGGTGGGATGCCTTTTTCCATGTCACAGCCCTGATCTGATGTAAAGGGATTTCCCTGAGGTATGGCCTGTATCACCTTTTATTTGACAGAGATAAAAGGAGGGGGCAGAAAACAGAGATGGAGGGACCTGACTACCACCAAAAAAGTAAAGCCAGGAGTGGAACATGTCCTTTGGACCCAGGACTCCTACACTGGGAACTTCCTAGACCCAGGGGAAGGTTGATGCTAAGGCATATGAAAACCTCCAAGGACATGAGCCCCACAGATGTTAAAAGGAGACAAGGACCTTACCCCAGATCTGACACAGAGAGTATCTTACCCTAGAGTTAGTACTCTGAATTTGAACCTCTAGTCTTCTAAAGTGTAAGGGAATAATTTTTTGTTGTTGTTAAAGCCATCATTTGTGGTATTTCTGTTATAGCAGCACAAGGTGACTAACACAACATCTTTAAAAACTCTTTCAGTAAGGTCATGTTCACAGGTACTTCAATATGAATTTTGGGAGATACAATTCAATTTATAACAAGTTCTAAAACTCATATTTCCCATCTCTAAAGTAGGTTTTAAAAGTATTGCTCTGACTACCTTCAGCGTGTGATTGTGGGGTCAGCCTTGCTGATTCAGCCTTGGGAGATTCCACTTAGGCGGCTAAAGATTAAGTTTCTGCAAGAGAAGTAGGCACTGCCCAGGGTTTAGGAAGATGGTGCTGCTGCACTAGGGCACTGGCATCTGGGAGCTCTGGGATGCGAGGCATTCAGGTCTGGAAAGAAAAGACCAGAGCCTGAGCATCAGTAGGTAGCAGTGGAATTTGAGGGAGTAGGGGAGAGTTTCTGGTAGCATAGTGGCTAAAGTACTTGACTGCTAACCAGAAGGCTGGCGGTTCAAACCCACCAGCCACTCCTCGGAAGGAAGGTTGGGCAATCCTACTTCCGTAGTGATACTGCCTCAGAAACCCAAGGAGGGGTCGCTATGAGTCGGGGCCAACTCGACGGCACATAACAACAACAACAACAACAGGGAAGAGTTTCAGAGAGTTCCAGGTAGCCAGGAGGGAGTATTGTGGGTCTCTATACCTTCTCCTCTGAGAAAGCAGAGGCAAGGCTCATGCCTGTGATAAAGCTAGAGGTATCAGCTTCTCTGGGGGTCTGGCTTTTGTTTGTGGGTATAAGGAGTCCCTGGGTGGCTCACAGAGTTAAGTGCTGGGCAATTAACCACAACAGTTGAAGTTCAAATCCACCCAAAGTTGCCTCAGGGAAAGGCCTGGCCATCTGTTTCCAAAAGGTCACAGCCACTGAAAATCCTACAGCGTGTAGTTCTATTCTAAAATACATGTGTGTCCCCATGAGTTGGAAACAAACAGATGCCAACTGATTTCGTTGTTTCTTTGTTTGTTTCTGAGTGTATTATAAGAGGGAGCAGTACCTAAACCTGGAACTGAGAAAGCCAATGACTGCCAACAAAAGGTAAATGGCCACATTTGTGTTGGTGAGGTGGAGAATCAACGTTTCTCACAAAGAGCTTTGTTCTTATTTCTACAGCTTCTTATTTAGGCAATCCAGAGCTGAAATTTTGGGAAAAATCATAAAGGAAGTTTGACTCATTAGATGGGGTAGGGACAAGGGATAGTCATCAAACCCATGGGAGCCTAGCTCAGCATTATTGGAGAAGCTTTTATTTCCTTATGCCTATAAGCTGGCATGGGGAGCAGGGTGGCCTGGGGCCGAGCTGTTAACCCAGAGAAGCAGCTAAGGGTGAGCGTGTGCACCAAGCTGGCTGTGGCTGCCTGGAGTGGGGTCAGCTCCAACACAGTGCCAGACACACCATGAAGGGAATCTTTAAAAACTATAGACATGAATCTTTGAAAAATGAGGTATTCACATATCTAAATTGGATTACTGTAAATCTAAAGTAAACTCCATTTTGAATTTCTATTTTTTCTAACTAAACCATTCGGCTTTTTTTTGCCAGTTTTACTGTTCAAATAACAAAGAAGGCAGAAGTCAGGATTTCCAACCTAAGTGAAGAGTTACTTACTATCTGTTAAGAATGTTAAGCAGGAGGTTCAGAAATAGAACTAATGTTAAGTTAAACCAAAAAAAAAAAAAAAAAAAACCCAAACTCACTGCTGTCCAGTCAAATCTGACATAGTGACCCCTTCTTGTGTTTCCCAGGCAGTATCACTACAGAAGTAGATTGCCCAACTTTCCTTTGCAAGGAGTAGTCAGTGGGTTTGAACCACCAGCCTTCTGGTTAGCAGTCAAATGCCTTAGGCACTATGCCAGAGCTCCTATTGTTAAGTTAGAACTTGTAAATAACTTTGTAGCTCAGTTAAGTGTATGAGTATGTGTCTTAGTCCCAAACAACTTTCTCATTCACTGGGATTTCCTACTGTGTATCTACTGTTGTTGTTGTTGTTATGTGCCGTCGAGTCAAACCCGACTCATAGCGACCCCTCCTTGGGTTTCCGAGGCAGTATCACTACAGAAGTAGGATTGCCCAACCTTCCTTCCGAGGAGTGGCTGGTGGGTTTGAACCGCCAGCCGTCTGGTTAGCAGGCAAGTGTCTTAGCCACTATGCTACTAGTTCTTTGCAAATCTGTAACTAAGGTAAGGAATCAAACTTCAGATGTGACAAAAATTAACCCCAGAATGAATGCTTTGTTAAATAATCCTCAGGATGTAACAATTTTCAGAAACTACCAACTCTTAGGATGTAACAGATAGATGAAGTGAGTGACTCCATTTTGTAACTCTATTTTTGTAATGTCCAGCTATAACTGGCAATGTCTTGTTAAAACTCCATTTTATGCAACTAAAGTGGCCATCTCATCCTGCTCCCACTCCCCGTGGGTTAGGGAGTGCTCCCCGCTTTTTACGCTAGGCACCTTAAGCAACTAAAACACCCCTTGATAAATAGAATGACTCTGAGGTGGTTATCAGAACTAACTCCCCCTCACTCCTCGATAAGAGATAAGCGCTTGTACTAAAACACTTACTCTGAGTACAACTAACTACACACACCCCTCAATGAGCGCCAGTGCTAAAGCACTTACTCTGAGTCCTTGAAACAAAGAAGCAACTGCAACTTCTGCTCCTGTATTGTGGCTTGCTTGCCTGATCGCGTTTTAAGCTTTATAAAGCCCGCCTGAAATCAGGCTTGTTACTGCAGCAGAGAAGCACGCTTCAGCTCCCTGCAGTAGGCTAGCCTAAATAAAACTCTATTACTCAAAAGGGACATTACAGTGGCTGTTATTTTAAATTGAACCCATAACATAAACTTCATGATAAGTTTGTAACTTTTGTTATGCTTCCTCCACTAATTCTACCTGCCTGTAAGAACAGATCCTTTTAAATCCTTACTGATCTCCCTGCAGTAAGGACCACTTTAACATCTGGCATGGACGTCTATAAATGTGGTGATAGTATACACAGATTAGAATTTCTGGGAGATGAATATGTGTTCTAACTTCATGAACTAAAGCTCCATATTAATCTTGTTCAATTCAAACACTGCCTTATTCTACTACTTGTAGCCACAATCACATAAGGATCCTGCCCCCGCAACCACATTCCTAAGATCATAAAACCAAGACAGGAACAGTTCACAGGACAGGCCACTTTCCTCAAATGATGAGACCAAGGAAGGGACACTGCAAGAGAAATAACGCAGATATAAATTTACTACTTGGATAGCATTTCCTGATAACAGGCCATTTCGAGCTCTGGTGGAGTAGTGCCTGAGGCATTTTACTACTAACCAGAAGGTTGGCAGTTCAAACCCACCAGTCACTCCACAGAACGGAGACTGGGCAATCTACTTCTATAAAGATTTACCACCTCAGAAACCCAAGGGGGTTGCTATGAGTTGGAATCAACTCGATAGTAATGTTTGTTTCGGTTTGGTTTACCTTTGGTCACTGTTACCCAGTTTTGGAGGAGCTCTGGTAGCATAGTGCCTAAGGCACCTGACTGCTAACCAGAGGGCTAGCGGTTCAAACTCACTAGCCACTCCTCGGAAGGAAGATGAGGCAATCTACTTCCGTAGTGATACTGCCTCAGAAACCCAAGGAGGGGTCGCTATGAGTCGGGTCCAACTCAACGGCACATAACAACTACAACAACAATCCAGTTTTGGAGCCTGCACACTCCTGCCGGCCTTTGACAGCCTGATGAACTAAGACAGCCGAGCTAAGAGAAAACCGAGACTCAAATCAAGAGCAAACAGCAGAATACACCTGCGCAGAAGAAGCCGTGGCATCCATATTGAAACACAGACTCCATCTTGAAAACATTGTGCATGCACCTTGCCTGAAGGAAGTTGAGGTTTGTCGTTAGCATTTTCTCACAGCTTTGTTCTGCCTTCTGACTTGCTTCCTCACTTTGGAAAAGGGTCTGGATTTTACGAGTAGCCTGCCTGCATAAGGTCTTTTGAAACCATGTCATACCCCACAGCCTTAAAACTATTGTAAAAATCCATAGCCTATATGGCTTGGAGAGACAAACATGGCGTTGTCTCTGATCCCATATGTCTCCACCTTGCAAGGTTACTATCCTTCTATTAAATTTCTCTCTGAACTATAACTGGTTTTCTAGTCTTTATTTCAGAACTAGGCTGGTGATAGTCTCCCCATTTTTAAATGATTTATTTCCTTCAATAAATTTCCTCTTTTAAATTCTAACAGATTCTCAGTCTATACATGTATTGTACAATTGTTTATCAAGTGCTTACCCTGGGAGCTAAGATCAAAGAGCTGAACTTGTTTCTCTACACTGCTAGGGCTGTCTCCCTCAGCCATGAGGTCACATGTGCATTTCTGGGTCAGCCCCACTGTGGGCGTGGTGAGGGAGGGTTGTGTTAAGACATCTCCTAGCTTGGGCTTATCCTCTTCTTTGGTCTCTGCTTCATCTGAGATGTGGTCTGCAGTTGAGCAGACTGGCTAGCCGCCTGCGATGCGGCGCAGCTCAGAAGGCCCCCACCTCTGCTGGGCCTCCTGGCTCTTGGGATTCCTCAGCTTCCTCCTCCTCAGTGAGTGGCCTGAGCTCCCTGGGAATAAGGGCACCTGGATGGAGTTGGGACAGCAGGCTTGACCTCTGGGAGGGCTGTTGAGGTTCTGATGTTCTGGGTCAACAAAAAGAGGGTGTCAAGGAATAAAAACTTTGATCATTATTTGTTGGTGGGAAACCTAAACGTTATAGGTAGAAACATCCTTTGGAAGAGAATATAAAAGATATATCAATGGTTTAAATGTACATGCCTTTGACCCATTAGGTCCACCCTAGGGACTTATGTAGGCGCTCTGGCAGTGTAGTGGTTAAGGCATTTGGCCAAAAAATCATTGCTTTGAATCCACCATAAGAAACCTGAGGTAGTCTGCTTCCATAAAGATTCACAGCCTTGGAAACCCAGTGGGAGTGAGTCAGAATTTGACTCAATGGTAGCAAATTTGATTTGATTTTGGAGTGATTTATTTTAATTTATATACACAATGTGCAAAAGTGCGGATTGATATTCATTGCACCATTATTTATTAAGTCTAAAAACAACTTAAACATCAAACAGAAGTTTAAGTTTACACCAAAAATGAAGCCCCGCGGTGAAATAGTACACAGTCATTGCAAAGAATGAAACACATCTATATGTACTGTTATATATTAAAGATAAGTTGGACTATACAGAGTCGCCAAACACTCTGAGACCTAATTAAGTTTTAAGTCCTTTATTTCCAGGATCGAGAGGTGACTCATGCCAGAAAGGACTTGACCCAGAAGAGCAACTTCACAGGGTTTATAAAGACAAAACCCAAAAGCGGGCGGGGTGTAATATGGAGTGTCTCTTTTCTATCCTTTGCAAGCAATCTTTCACAGAAGCAAAAAGCAATGTTAAACCTAATCTAGCAAATAACACCTGTAAAGAAACCCCTTGGTGTTGTAGTTAGGCCTCATTCGCTCTGGGAGCTTCAACTATGACTCAGCCTTTGCAAGCAGACTTTTATGGAAGCTGAAAAAGCATTATACTTGCTCTAGCAAGTGACACCTATAGGCAACACTTAGCATTGTGGTCTGTCTCTGTGATTGACATAGGGGCTTAACTAGGTCTCTATGTTCTGCCACAATGGATGGGGTGGTCTAGACCTGCAGCTTTTCAGTTGAAACAGGATGGGGTGGTCTAGACCAGTAGCTTAAGGAAAAAAAAAAAACTTTAAGGGGGTATCAGCGTGTCAAGATGGAGTCAGTTAAGCTATCTGGCTCATCACAGTACAATCCAGGATGGGCTTCTGCATATCCTATTACAGAAAATGACATGGAGCAGAACAGTGGGCTACTCATGAGGTATTAAATAAGATGATACATGAAAAGCACTCAACAGTAAGTATGTACTTAATACACTTAGTTATGGCTGTAATTATCATTGTTAAGGCCCACCTGCTATGGAAAATCAAGTTATTTGGATTTCCCCTGATGTCTTCACTGCCTGGGAGAAAAGGCAGCCCACCCACCATGAGCAGTAAATAGCAGAAACCCAAGGGAGGTTTCTTGTAGAAAATGTGTTTGGATATGTGGTTATATCCATATGCACATGGAACTGCATAGAGTATCTCTGGAGGGACACCCAATAATCTGATCATAGTGCCTTCCTTTATGAAAGGGAACTGGGCAATGGGAGTCAGAGACAAGAGACATTTAATTTTCACTCTGAATATGCATGTAAACAAACAAACAAACTCACTGACATCTAGTCGATCTCAACTCATAGCAACCCCTCCTTGGAGTTCTTAGCCAGTATCTCTACAGAAGTAGATTGCTCAGTCTTCCTTCTGAGGAGAGGCTGGTGGGTTTGAACCACCAGCCTTCTGGTTGGCAGTCAAATGCCTTTGAAACTATGCCACCAAATCTTCTAACCTGTTTAAAATTTTTTAAATAAAAATTTAAAAATCAGTGTTGCTGAAACTCAATCCCCTCACCCTTTGAATGAGGATATTCCTCTCTAACTTGCAAGCCTTGACGGATTGCTCAGAGGGTCATTAGACATTTACTAACTAAAGGGGCTGCTGGAATGTAGGGGCTGGTAATCATACTCATGGTAGGTGGGCTGCCTTTTCTGCCAGGCAGTGAAGACATCAGGGGAAATCCAAATAACTGGAAATTCCATAACCAGTGGGCCTTAACAATGATAATTATAGCAATAAATATGTGTATTAAATACATACTTATTGTTGAGTGCTTTTCACGTATCATCTTATTTAATACCTCATGAGCAGGCCATAGGGAGCTCTGGGGCACTGTGCTTAAGGCATTGGGATGCTAACCAAAAGTTCGGCCACTCAAACCCACCAGCCTTCCATGGGAGAAAGATGAGGCAGTCTGCTTCCATAAGAATTAACAGCTTTGGAAACACTATGGGGGTTACTATGAGCTGGAATCAAATTGATGGTAGTGGGTTTTTATGAACAGTTATAATTATTACACCATTGTTCACATGTGGGAAGTTGGGGCTCTCACAGCTTTCCCCACCATACTCAGGATCCTCTTTGAAGGTTATTGTGATTCTTGTGTGGTCATCTGTCTGCCACCAGAGAGATTTAAAGACTCTGGTGAAAAAGCTCAGCTCATCTGTGCTGTCTTCCTACTCTTGGCCTGCACACACACAGAGGCACATCTGCCCCAGAATATGGGATTTGGAAGCTAGTAGCACTGGCCACCAAAACCAGTGATGTCTCACCTCAGCCTCTGTCCATCTCCTTCACCTTGGAGCAATCAAGAACACTGCATTTACTTGGAGAATATTGCTTTCACTTGAAGGGCCCTGACCACTTTGACTGGGAATCTCCAGCACTTAGGATGTATTTGAGGAGTAGGGAGCCAACCCAGTGGAAGTGCACTTGCCAAAAAAAAGCAGTGTCCTTTTCTCACCTCAATTACAGAAGCAGGAAAATTCATTTATCTTCTGCTCAAGTGACCAGATTCATCACAAGCAGCCTCTACTTCACAGTGGGTGTCATCTAGTCTCTGCCTTGAGTCCATTGAGTTATGACAGATTGGATTAGACACCTCCCCTTTGAGACACCAGTAATGCCAAGACACTGAAGATGTGAACAATGCATAAAAGGTTAATGGCGAGCTTGTAAAAGGATAGAGTGGACAACTGTCTCCTTGTAATTGAGCACTGCATTCTGGGAACCCACTGGGCCATGACAATTCCATCCTGACTTGCTTATGGAGACCAGGTAGGACAGGTTCATCCAGATCTTCTCAGCAGGACTGTTGTGAGTCATGTCAGGGTACCCATGCTGCACCCTAGGATGTTTGCGCTTTGCAGAGCACTGTGGCGGATGCCTTGATAGAACTCTTCCACTGGGTTGTCAGGGGGTTGTGGGATCTGGAAGGAAAGGACAGAAAAGAAGCTCTGAGGAGGATGATGACTGAGAATATTTGTCACTTCTGGGTGGCTGAAGACAGAAACAAGTATGGCCCCAACTCACTGAGCCCACAGATGTAAGTCCTGAAGACCTTTATCCTTAGGGCTAACAAGGTGCTGAGTCCTGGTGTGGGGGACCCAAATCCTGTGAGAGGAACTGAAGGGAATGGAATGAGGGCCTTACCCAAAAAAACATGTTAGTTAAGTAAGTTAGTGAACAAAGGAATACCAAGAAATAGCTCTGAAATACTTCTCGATATCAATAATGGTATGAGTTATTCTCTGCTTTCATTGAGGGAAAGGAGTGGGACTAAAGTACAGCCAGAGGAAGACAGGCCTGAAATGAGGAAGAATTTACTGATTTGGAGAGGTGGTATGATGTACTCTCAGGCAATATCAAACCCAGGAGTTTCTTGACCAGCTGAAAGGAGTAGATTGGGCTTCCTTTCAAGGATGAAGTTGTTCTCTGGTACCCTCCCCTGGTCCTTCCTGCACTGGTCCACACAAAGGACAAATAATCTGAGGGTTCCCGGGAGTCTGTGCCTGATGGTTCAATCCTAGAGTTCAGGAGGAGGCTCTGGGACATCTGTGTCCACTGTCCAAAGTTCTGCAGGAGAGAGCCACTGAGGAAGACTGACCAGCACACTTTCTGGGAATATTTAGGGAAGTGCTTTCTTGGGGGCAGGGACAGTGGGGCTCACCAAATAGCTCATGCCACCCTTACACCATCCCTCCTTCTCACACACATTTTCTAGTCCTTGGAATATAGGCAGGTCCTTGTGACTACTTCTAGCCAGAAAAATATCAGCAAAGATTATGCTTAGGCTCAAAACAACAACATTATCATCTCACAGTTCATGTGAGCCAGCTATCCAGGTGTGCTTTACCACCTGTGGGAATGAGCTCTTTGACTCAGAAACTAACACAGGCTGTCATCAAGTTTCTGGTTGAGGCTGCAGTCTTCTCAAGGCTCAGCGTGGTAAGGAGCTGCTTCGAATCTCACTCGTGTCACTTTTGGTAGAATTCACTTTTTTACGGATTGTTGAATGGAGGGTCTCATTGCTCAAAGGCTGTTGGTCAGAGGCTGCCCTCAACTGCTTGCCACATCAGCCTCTACATTGGGCAGATAACGATATGGCAGCTGGTTTCATCAGAGAAACAGAAGAGAGAATGTGTGTGAATGTGATGGAACATGGTCTTTTATAACCAGAAATGACATCCCAACACTGTTCTGGTATCTATTCATTACAGGCAAGTCCTAGGTGCAGCCCATACTTAAAGGAAGGGACTAAACAAGGGTGTGAACTTGAAGAGGCAAAGATCTTTGGGATCCATTTTAGACGCTGTCTACACCAGTTTTTTACTTAGTTTGTGTGAGAAACTACACTAGGTTCTTTTAATTGTTAACGAAACATATTATTATCACAAGACAGGTGAGGAAAATAAAGGTTATCAAGTTTAAGTGACCTGTTCAGAGTTGCACTCCACTAGAACCAACTTTTGATCCCAGATTTCCTTCAAATTCATTGCATAGACAGTCTTCCTAGAATCAACAGGTTACATTGTTGTTGTCACGTGTCATCGAGTCAGCTCTGACTCATAGTGATCAAAAAAATATGTACATCAGAATGAAATGCTGCCCAGTCCATTATATCACTGTTTCACTGCTGTTCATAAGGTTTTCATTGCCCAATTCTTTAAGAAGTGGATGGCCCCTTGCTTTTTCTGAGTCTGTCTTAGCCTGGAAGCTCTGATGAAACCTGTCCACCATGGGTGACCCAGTGGCATAACCTCCAGCCTCACAGCAACACACAAGCCACCACCGTATGACAAATTGATAAACAAGTGATAGAGGGGTTCCATTAGATGGATTTCATTTAAAAAAAAAAAAAAGTGAGTTCTATGGTTCTCTTATTTTTTTTCTTATGAGAAAACACTCACATTTCCTCTTTCCCAATATCTTAGGTGAGTGGGTCACTGGGACCAAGGTTTCTAAAGCACATGACTCTGGAATTACAGAACCCAGAACTCATGTTAATATAAAAGAGAGCCAAGGAGGCTCTGTCTTGTTTCATGTGATCCTGAAGCCAGGAGAAGATTCACAAGCCGAGCCGAAGAAGATTTCATGGAGCTTTGGTACTGAGTCAGACTACAGAGTAATGCTGTGTGTCCATCATGGGTCCGACCCTCCAACATGGGTAAGTCTGGAGGACAAGTATAAGCGGAGGGTCCATGTGTCCAATATGACATCCCTGAGGATAGAGAACCTGACCCTGGAAGACAGTGGGTAGTACCGAGCTCAAGTCAGCTTCACTGAAGGAAGAGGATTTATGCAGACGTTCCATCTCATTGTCTATGGTGAGTGACAACCCCTTACCCCAGTCTCATGACTTATCTCTTTCTTTTACTCCTAGGATTCCCAAATAAGCCCCCTTTTGCAGGATTGCATCACGATACCAGTCTTCACACTCCATTTTCTCCCTTGAATACAGGATAAGTGAGTTCCCCAAGTGGACAGCAGAGTTGAGATTCATTCCAGGGATAAAAATCACTTCAGTGTTTTGGGGAAGAAGAGTGGGAATTTGATGGAAATGGAATTTTTTTTGCAATAACATTTACTGGTCTCTATAAGACTAACCTAGCATAGTGTTTAAGGCACTTGACTGCTCACCAGAAGGCTGGCATTCAAACCCACCAGCCACTCCTCGTAAGGAAGGTTGGGCAATCCTACTTCCACAGTGATACTGCCTCAGAAACCCAAGGAGGGGTCGCTATGAGTCAGGGCTGACTCAACGGCAAAACAACAACAACAACAACATAAGACTAACCAGTTGAAAACTAAACTCATTGTCATCAAATCAATTCCAACTCAAAGCGACCTTATAGGACAGAGTGGAACTGCCCATAGCATTTCCAAGGCTTAAATCTTTACAAAGTAGAAATGTCTGATTATTCTCTTGTGGAGCAGCTGATGGGTTCACACCACTGACCTCTTGGTTAGCAGCCAAATGCTTTAGGCACTACACCACCAGAGTCCCTTCTATAAGACTAAGGATAATTAATTTCTATATTAACTTTCTATTGCTATTATTTTCTAAATAACATTACTGCTAAATTCTATTATTAACTAAAGCCCATAGTTTACAAATACTAGGGTTCACTCTTTGTGTCACAGGGTCCCATGGTTTTGAGAAATGTTCAGTGTTATGTGTCTACCATACAGAATACTTTCACTACCTAACAGTGCCCTATGCTCCTGCACCTATTCATCCCTCCCTCCTTCTCCTGAGCCCCTGAAGTCCACTCATGTTTTTACTGTCTTCATGTTTTTGCCTTTCCCAGAATGTCATATATTATGGTTCATACACCACGTAACTTTTTTAGACTGTTTTTTTTTTTTTTTCACTTGTTGTTGTTAGGTGCCCTGAAATCTGTTTTGACACATAGCGACCTATATCTAACACAGAATGAAACATTGTCTGGTCCTGTGCCATCCACACAATTGTTGCTATGCTTGAGCCCATTGCTTCAGTCCCTGTGTCAATCCATCTCATGGAGGGTCTTCCCCTTTGTCTCTGACCCTCTACCTTATCAAGCATGATAGCCTTCTCCAGCGACCATCCCTCCTGATAACATGACCAAAGTCCAAGGGATGAAGTCTGGACATTCTCACTCCTCAGAAGCATTCCTGTTGTATCTCTTCCAAGACAAATTGGTTTGCTCTTCTGGCAGTCCATGGTATTGGACTTCTCCAACACCACAATTCAAATGCATTCATTTTCTTGTTTTCCATATTCATTGTCCAGGTTTCACATGTATATGGGGCAATTGAAAATACCAGGTGCACCTGAGTCTTCAAAGTGACATCTTTCCTTTTTAGCACTTTAAAGAGGTCTTTTATAGCAGATTTACCCACTGCAATATGACATCTGATTTCTTGACTGCTACTTCCATGGGTGTTGATTGTGGATCCAAATAAAATGAAATCCTTGACAATTTCAATCTTTTTTCCATTTATCATGATATAACTAATTGATTCAGTTGTGAGGATTTTCATTTTCTTTATGTTGAGGTGCAATCCTTACTTAAGACTGTAGTCTTTGATCTTCATCAGTAAGTGTTTCAAGTCATTTTCACTTTCAGCAAGTAAATGTGTGTCATCTGCATATCTTGTGTTGTTAATGAGTCTTCTTCCAACCCTTATGCTGTGTTCTTCTTCATCCAGTTCAGCTTCTCAGAGTATTTGCTGAGTAGACAGATTGAATAAGTATGGTGAAAGGATACAACCCTGATCCACGCTCTTCTTTTACCTAGCAGTGTGTATTTAAGATTCCTTCATGTCTTTCCTTGGCTTGATTACTCATTTCTTTCCATTGCTGAACAATACTTCATTGTGTGGGTATACTACAATTTGCTTATCCATTCACTTATTAAAATCAATAGTGAGGGCTTCCAACTTTTTTTTGAATTTTTGGCATATGTGAATAAAATTTTGACAAGCATTTTTGTGCTGGTTTTATTTTATGGACATATGTCTTCATCTTCTTTGGGGAAATGCCTAGGAGTATGATTGCTGGATCAAATGGAAAGCCTATGTTTAGCTTTGTAAAAAATGGACAGATTGTCTTCCAAAGATCAGTACTATTTTGCATTCTAACCAGTAATGAATGAAAACTCCTGTTGCTTCTCATCAGCAGCAGCATTTGGTGTTGTTAGTGTTTTGGATTTTAGCCATTCTAATAGGTGTACCTCATTGCAGTTTTGATTTGTAGTTCCTTGATGGCATATGATGTTGAACATTTTTTCATATGTTTATTTGTCATCTATATATCTTCATTGGTGAAGTTTCTGTTCCTATCTTTATAGCATTTTGTAATTACCTTGTTTGTTTTGTTACTGTTCAGCTTGAAGAGTTCTCTGTACATCTTGGATAGACTTTATTTATAAGATGTGTTTTGTAAGTATTTTCTACAAATTCATGGCTTGTTCATTCATTCTCTTAACAGTGTCTTTTTAAAAGCAGAAATTTCATTTTAATCAAGTCTAACTTATCAATTTTCTCTTTTTTGGGTTGGGGTTTTTGTGTTTTATCTAAAACCTCACTGGCAAACCTAAGGACACTTAGATTTTCTACTCTATTGTCTTCCAGAAATTTTATAGTTTTGCATGTTATATTTAGGATTATGATTCATATTGAGTTCATTTTTATGAAATCTGTAAGTTCTGTGTCTGGATTGTTATTATTATTATTATTTATTTATTTATTTTTGTATACAGATATCCAGTTGTTACTGCATCATTTTAGAAGACTATCCTATCTCATTGAATTGCCTTTGCTCCTTTGTCAAAGATCAGTTGAATATATTTGTGTGTGTCTACTTCTGGGCTCTAGTCTCTGTTTTATTGGTCTATTTGTCTGTTCCTTTGCCAATACCACACTGTCATAATCACTGCAGCTTTATATTTAGTCTTGAAATAAGGTACTTTCTGTCATCTAAGTTGGTTCTTTTTCAGTATTGAATTCACTATTCTGGGTCTTTTCTCTTTCCATATAAACCTTAGAATCAGTTTGTCAAAATACACAAAATAACTTACAGGGTTTTGATTAGGAGCTCTAGTAGCGTAGTGCCTAAAGCACTTGACTGCTAACCAGAAGGCTGACGGTTCAAATCCACCAGCCACTCCTCGGAAAGAAGATGGTACAATCTACTTCTGTAGTGATACTGCCTCAGAAACCCAAGGAGAGGTCACTATGAGTCGAGTCTGACTCAACAGCACATAACACCAACAACAACAACAAAGAGTTTTGATTGGAGTTGCATTTCATTTATAGATAAAATTGGGAATAATTGGCATCTTAATAGAATTAAGTCTTTCTATCCACTGGGATCACCACCATCTGTCAGTTTTTTATACTGTTGTGGCTTGCATTTGCTGTGATGCTGGAGTATACCCCCATAATTTCAAATATTGGCAAGGTTACTCTTGTCAACATGTTCCAGTGGAGCTTCCAGACTATCTGGAAGACAGATTAGGAAGAAAGGCCTGGTTATCTAATGCCTAGTATTAGCTAGTGAAGACCTAATCACAACAGAACATTGTCTGACTTTCTTTTGACATGTCGTCACCAGGGATCAATCACTGCAGAAGAACATCATGTTTGTTGAAGTAGAGGGCCACCAAAGGCCAGGAAGTCCCTAGGTGAGATGAGTGGGCAGCATAGCCACAATGATGGACTTGAACATGTCAGCGGTCATGAGCAAGACCATGCAAACTTCATTAGTTATACATAAGTTCACCATGAGTCAGAGGTAACATCACAGCTCATCTATCTATCATCTCCCTATCTATCAAATCATCTTCTATCTCTGTCGGAAATAGAGATAACCTCTGCATTTATTTAGATAGCTCTTTATTTCTTCAGAATTTTGTGGTATTCCTCATATAGATCTTGTACGTATGTTGTTAGATTTATACCTAAGTATTTCTTTTCTTTATTTGGTGCTAATGTAAATAGTGGTGTATCTTTAGTATCAAATTTCCATTCTTCAGTGATGGCTTATAGAAAAGTAGTTGACATGTGTGTATTACTCTTTTATCCTGCTACCTTACTTTTATTGCTTATTAGTTCCAGGAGTTGTTTTCACAATTCTTTGGGATTTTCTGCACAATCATATCATCTATGACTAGGGACAATTTTATTTCTTCCTTCCCAGTCTGTATACTTTTTATTTCCCTTTCTTGTCTAATTGCATTATCTATGACTTCTAGTATAATGTTGAATAGGAGTGGTGTTTTCTTCCTGATTTCAGTTGGAAAGTATCAAATTCTCACCACTAGATATTAGATGTACTATGAACTGTAGGTCTTTTGTAGATGTTCTTTATCAAGCTGAAGTATTTCCTCTGTCTTAGTTTTCAGTGCTGCTGTGACACAAATACCATAAGTGGGTGTTTTTGAAGAATAGTAATTAATTTTGTCACAGTTCAGGAGGTTAGAAGTCCAAATTCAGGGCATTTACTATGGGGAAGGATTCTTGTCTATTTCAATTTCTAATATCTGACAATCCTCGAAGTTTCTTGTTTGTAGATTCATCCTCCTTCTTCATCATCAGATAGTATCCTTCTTCTCCCATTTGTACTTGCTTTTGTGTTAATGCTGCTCTGTACATAACTCAGAAGTGACTAGGTGTAGGACATAGCCTGTGCTAACAGGACCTCATTTACATAGCAAAGAAACCCCTATGCCTAAATGGGATTATAACCACAGTTAAAAAGGTAGGATTCCAACACATCTATTGGGGGAACACAGTTCATTCCATAATATTCCACCCCATAGTCCCCCAAAATTCACATCTCACAAAACGTATTCACCCTAGGGTATCATCCCCAAAGTCTTGTCCTATTCTAGCATCAATTCTAAATACAAAATCTCATCTTCTGGATCATCGAAATCAAATAGGAATCTGGATGCATTCATTCTAGGGCAAAATTTCTATCAATGGATCTGTGGACACTAGAATACAAGTTATCTGCTTCCCAAGTACAAACTGGGGATAGGTTCAAGGGAGGTATTTCCATCCCTAACTGGAGAAATTGGAAGGAAATAAGGGGTCATGGGTACTAGGTAAACCCACAATCCTGTAGAGCAAATTTCATTAGCTCTCAAAACTTGAAAATAATCTGTTCTCTGGGACTATCTCAGAAATGGCTCTGCCTTCCAGTCTCTGCTCAGTGGCCATTCTCTCTGGATTCTAGGTAGAGGGTCCTTGGCTGAAGGTCTCTGCCTTCCAGGCCAACTGGGATGGAAACCTAGTTTCTTTGGCTTTGTGCACCCCATTTACCAGGTCCATGTGAGTGGTGACTCTACCCCCTCAGTCCCTGGCATCTCTGTTCTCCTGGCCCACTGACACAGCAGTCCTACCCCTTGAACTTTGGGTGGTGGCCCCATTCTCTTGGCACACCTAAACTACAGCTCCACACTTAGGAACTATGATGGTGGAGACCTGACTCTGAAGCTTAGAAGGTGGTTTCAACACTCTTACCTGTCTCCCAGTATTCCCTCCAATATTTTTCCTGGTCCTCTGACTGGTCCCAGGATTGTACTTTCTTTTCTGGGACAGCAACAGATGTGTGCATTCAAGTAGGTCCATTGGCCCATTTTTGCCTGTGGAAGGCAGACAACTTTTCTTCATTTCATTGTATCTCTGTCCTTTTCAATCTAAACTAAAGGTATTTCTGCTGGAGTAGTTGATTAGATCCATTAGTTATAGGTTTAATTTCCTTACCAAAGATTGTGTAGCCATGTTCTTGGTGGATGTTCCAGGACTCATGTCCTTAATTTGTACAACACAATTCAATCCATAACACTGTCTGTTACTTGTTCCCTGAGTTTTCAATTATGATGATGATTATCATGGTACATGGGTATTGTGTTTTGTCAAATGCTGTTTTGTAATCTATTTATATGATCATATGACTTTTCTTATTTAGTCTGTTGATACGATGAATTACATTTATTGATTTCTGAATATTGAATGAGCCTTACATACCTGTGATAAATCCTACTTGATCGTGGTGTAGCATTTTTTTGATACATCGTTGCATGTAATAAGCCAATATTTATTAAGGAATTACATTCATGAGACATGTTGGTCTGTAAATTTTTATGCTAGTAATATCTTTGTCTAGTTTTAGTATTAGAGTAAAGCTGATCTTGGAGAAAGAATTGGCAAGTGTTCTGTCCTCTTCTAGTTTTTCAGGAGTGTTTGAGAAGGATTGGTATCACATCTTCTTTAAATGTTTGATTGGATCCTCCAGTGAAACTGTCTGGACTTGGTGCTCTTTGTTTTGGAAGGTTATTAATTGTTCATTAGATTTCTTTAATAGGTATAAGCCTATTTAAATACTATTTTTCTTCTTGGGTTACTTTTGTTACGTTGTGTCTCAATGATTTAATCTATTTCATCTAAGTTATCAAATTTATGGGCACAGAGTTGTTATAGGTGGTTATTTTAAATTCCTGGTCTCATAATTCTAGTATCTCTGCCACATCTGAATCTGGTTCTGATGTGGACATTATCTCTTCATACTGTTATTTCCTTTTTTCTTTCTTTCTTTTAAGCATCCTTTCTAAATTTCTGTTGGAAATGAGATATCTGTGTCAAGCAAGAAGAACTGAGGTTCTGTCTGTGGTAAACGTCTAGTGATATTGACTTATGGTGATGTTTTGGAAGGGTGTTCTGTGATCCTATGATTAGATCTCAATCTTTTAGCAAGGCTCTGCCCCTTGATTGTGGTCTTCACAAGAGCTTCTCAGCTTTTTTTCTCCCACCCACTAGGGGAAATTGAAAGGCTAGAGAGGCCTGGGGTCAGATATTTCCTTTGCTCATGTTGAAGGCTAGAAGGGATTACAACTTGGCAATTCTCCTTTTCCACCTGGTGGCCTAGATGGGGCTGGGGCTGGGTATTTCCTCTATTACCAGTAAGTTTGGCTCTAATAAAACTCTTGTTGACTAGGCTCTGATAAAGCAGTTTCCTCTGAATACCATTGTCAAGGAAAACAGAGTACTATTTCCAAATGTTATTTTTTCCTTCCTCTTGCCAGAACCACAAGAGGATTCCTCTCTGAGCTTCATGGTGAAAACCTGGGGTATCTCCTGTAGGTAAAATTCTTGGAAATATGGTAGCTCCCACGCTTTCAGGAGTTTTTCTTTCTTAAGGTAGTCCCTGCTCACTCTACTGTAATTAATTACTCTTTAGACATCCCTGTCTGATACTGGGTCAGCGTGTTAGGCTAGATCCTTTAGAGAAACAAAACCAGTGAAGCATATATATGTATATAAAGAGAGAAATTTAACTTAGGAGAATGGCTCACACACCTATAGAAGCTGGCAAGTACCAGATTCCTGGATGAAATGTCAAACTGGAGAGTATTCCTGACTCACACAGCTGCAGGGGCTGACAAGCTCAAGGTTGGCAGGCTGTACGTATACTGACTGTTGACTTTGGCAGATGATGAATCCAAGTTGACCAGGCAGCGTGGTGGATTATTCACTCAAGGACAGTTGTAGGAAGCACAACAGGATCCAGTCCCACAAAAGGTTCTCTTCTTTTTCCCAGGATGTCCACATATATACATTAGAAATAGGCCACACCTCTATGGAAACTCCCTTTCGACGGATTGGCTGCTCAAAACATATACATCTGCTCTTATCATGGGTATACCCAAACACAACTGCTTAAACACTCAGAATCGTGCTTAAGACTTGTTGAACCTAGTGAAATCACAAAAAGAACTTAACCTCTGTGGCTCCTGTTCCTAAGGCAAGTCTTGGATTTTCTCTCACTTGCTCATTATTTAGCTTTGGGCAAATTGTGTTGTCTGTCTGAGCCTCAGTTCCTCCATCTGTAAAAATGCTCCCACCTTTGCAGGAGGTGACTGGGACCTCAGTGAGATGAGGGATGTGAAAATCTGACCTGTAATATGCTCCACACATGTGAGACACTTTTTTTTTTTTTTTTCGGCCCTTCCTACCCCAGAGCCTGTCCCAGTTTCCAAGATCCTGGTCAACTCATTGTACATCTCACCAAATTGGTGTAATGTTACCCTGGGGTGCAGGGTGACAGGGGCCACAAAGAACATGAATATAACCTGGGAAAGCAAGGACTTGGAGCAGAGAAGGACACCAGGAACAGACTTCAACTCATGCACCCTGACTGTGAGCCTGCCCATGAGCCAGCCTCAGAGTCAGTTCCGTGCCAACCTCACCTGTGTGGTCAGCAACACTGAGGACCAGAAAAATGCTACCTTAGACCTGAGGGAAGTCTGTGTCGATGATGAGTGGAACCTGTCAGAGAGGGAGGGCACTCCTGGAATTCAGGTGGCACTGGGGTGTGGGAGGCTCAGGACTTCTCTCCTTGTCATTTGTGTTAGCACATCCTTCTACCAGGTCAGCTCATAGAGAGATCTGGGAGTCACATCAAAATTGTTTTTGCTAAAAAATGTCTCTCACCTCTATCCCTCTCCCCAATGATATAGGCAACATCTTCCCACAACTCTGCCAAACTTCCAGTCTTTCCTCTCCCCCATCCATCATCCAACTATGCATCTAGAGTGGTCCTTTTAAAAGCAAACCTGATTGGGTTGTTTGCCTGTGTCATCTATGGGGCACACATCCAGTGAGTACCTGTATGACTGAGGTGTTAAGTCCTCCTCTGTACTTGATTCTAGCTCACCCATTTTATACCTAACTGCCAGGAGTTCCATGAATGTATCCTGTACCAGTAGCACTTCCATGCCACATACCCTCACTTCCTTCCTACTCCTCTTGAAGAATTCCTTATGGCCAGGCCCAGTTTCCTGGCCATGAGGCCTGGGTTCTGTACTCTGAAGGAGACTGTGCTGGATTTAAAGCTCTATTGGTTAGGTCTTCAATTTTTTTATTTAATTAATTTAATTTAGTTCAATAATTAAAAAATTTTGAACAAGGAGGTCCATATTTTCACACAGGGTCCCACAGTTTTATAGATGGTTCTGCCCTTGTCCATCAACTGCTTTAAGGAAACATCCCAGGCCATCCTGCCCTTTGAATTCGGGCTCTGCTCTGGACCTCCTTTCACACACAGTACATCCTGAGCTCAGTAGGAATGATCTGTTTATGTGTTTGTTTACTCCATAGACAGCAGCATTTTGAGTGTAGGGGTTATGCTTTGTTCTCCTTTGTGTCTTAGCTTTTCTCCAAAATATGCTGGGAATCAGTATTTCATGGAATGACTGAAGGAACTGGTGTCCTATGTGGAGCCTTGCCCTCTCTAACCCACCATCCACCTACTACTGGAGGGATCTGATGGTGTCACAACATCAATTAAAATGCTCTGTTACCCTCTTCTCCCATTTTGGAGTCTAAGATAAAGTTCAACAGTTACCACGACCCACAGCACCCTCTAGGGACAGACTTCTGCCTCCCTCTGATCCTCCTTTCAATCTATTCTTCCTCATCCCACACCCTTCTTGCCTATTGCAAGCAGGCTGCTGGTCATACCACCATTTCACCATTTTCACACCACCATTTCCTGTGCATTGTGCCCCTCCTTCCTAGCATGCCTTACACAATCTCAATGGGAAATTCTGACACTTTCCTCAAGACTCAGGTTGCACACCACCTTCTCTCGGAAGCCATCCCTGCAGATATATGTACAAGATACACAGCTGCAATCCTTTGGAAGGTGTGTGATGAGCTCCTCGAGTGCTCAGAGCACACCTTGTTGCAGCCAACACCCCTGACACCAGCAGGAGCTCAGTCACTGGGTAATGAATGCGCCTGCCATGCTGCTCTATCCTTTGGCTTCTGATTCAGGACTCTTTCCATGTCCCCTTGGCAATGGGTATCTCAAATTCTCTCTTTCTTGCATTTCTTCACTCTCTCTGAATGAGGGAAACAGAATTGCAAGGACTGGCCATGACTAACACACAGGGAAAAATCCTTTGGGCCTTGGTGGCTGTGCTGGTGACCACTGGAGCTGGACTTTTCCTCTGAAAAATATATGGGAAGAGGAAGATGGAGACTGGAAAAGGCAAGTTGCTCTTCTCCCTCCTAGACCAGACACCATCCCCACCAGACCCTCCTGCATCTCACGTCTCAAGGACTGAGTCCTGCAGAGGGGATGAGGGAGTGTGGCCATAGCCTTGTCGTTCTTGGCAGTGCAGGAAGGATGTAAGTTTCCAAGACACAGTGTTGAGCTCCTCTATCTGTGTGAGGCTCAGGTCCAGGTTTGCAAGAGGACTGCAGGGATGATGATGGTGATCTTTCCTATAAGAACCTAAGGTGGCAGGAGTCTCTAAAGAGCAAAGACAAGGTGAGATCTGGGAGAGGTGGCCAGTGGTAGCATCCTAAGTATCTTCAATGCCTAACCCTGGGATTCCCAAACCCCTAAATCCACCATTGCATGATTCTAAAATTCTTAACCCTTCACCACATGGATACTGAAGATCTTGGAATCCTGGGAATATGCAGACAGGAATATCCTCTGCTTGTTCCTTTCCCTTCCACTAATTAAAGTTCTGGGTTCTCTCACAAGGACCCTAGTCTTCTGACTCAGGTGCTCCAACTCTGGCTGAGTTGACATTGGTGATGGAGCTGGTGACTGAAAGAGACATTTCCCCATAAAGTAGAGAATGAGGCCTTGGTGGGGTGTGGGTTATGGATTAAAGGACTCTGCACTCTGAGACAGACTAGACATTTGAGGGAAAATGCTGCTATGTCTTGGGTCTTTTTCAGCATTCTTAACCTTTCCATGAAAAGAACATCTTGGATATCAGTGTCATTGTCCTCATACCAGCTCCATCTTTGCATTATTATTCATAACAGCATTCAATAGGCCTGACAATAGACCTGCCATGAGCCTCTTATTTAGAACTCCAATGATTCTGTGAGGCACAAGTACCCATTTTACAGGTGGAGACACTAAAATCCAAAAAAGTACTTCCCACAAGTTCTGAGTAGAAAGTGGCAGAGGCATGATTTGGGCATAGATCTGTCTGCACTCTCTTGCAAAGCATAATGGGGTCCCAGGCTTCATAGTTTCACTCCCTTTCATTCATCAAAGACCCCTACTCAGTCATCATGTCCCAAAGGGTTATTCTGCACTAAGCTTCTTGTATCCCATTCTCATTTTTTCATTTTTATCCCCCACGACAAACTCCTGGTCTGGCCCTCATGGTGTCACTCATGCCTGGACTATTTCAGCACTCGTTCTACTGCCTCCTCTGTCTTTATTCACTAGTTTTCTCCAAGCCATTCTGGTGAATATTCTCAATTCCAAAGACACTGAGCAAGTGTACTGAGTCATAGTTGCTTAGTCCAGGCTTAGGCACCCGGTTTCAATCAGGCCAGTCAGAGTCATTTGGAATTTGGAAACAGAGAGGGGGATGATCATCTCTTTGGATGCCTGGATGTTAAGGTACAAATTGGAGACTTAGTTGTTGGCCACATTTCCCATCACATGGACCTGAGAGGCAGAGCAGCTGGTCTGCAGAAAGAAAGAATGAGGCAGACATACAGATAAAAATGGAAGAGAATATTTGAAAGATACTTGAGTTCTTGGTTCTGGATATAGCTGGTGGTCAGCCACATTCTCTAACTGATAATGCAACATGGATAACAATTAGTACAATGCTCACTGTTTTCACATAAATTCATGACCTCATTGGGACCATTTGTGCTGAGCCTTGATAAGAATTTTTCATTCATTCACCCTCCCAATCTCTTAGATGACTGGTATGGATTGAATTGTATCCAAAAAATATATGTGTAGAAATTCTAATTCCTACCTGTGGAAAGGAGCTCTGGTGGTGTAGTGGATAAGGCTTTTGGCTGCTAACCAGAAGGGCAACAGTTCTAACCCACCAGTGGCTTTGCAGAAGGAGGATGGAGCGATCTACTTCCATAAAGATTTACAGCCTCAGAAACCCAATGTGGGGTTGCTATGAGTCAGAATGGACTCAATGGCAGGGATTTGGTTTTTTTGCTATATCTGTGGAAGTAGTGATCCCATTTGGGAAAGTGTTTCCTTTGTTATCTTAATGAGGACATGCCAATATAAGGTGTACCCTAAACCTAATTATTTCTGAGTGATATAAAGAGAAGCATAGACAAGAGACTTGCAAACATGAACAGGGGAAGATCACCAAGAAACCAAAGAAAAGAGGCTGAAAGCCACAAGGATCTTCCCGCAGAGTTGACAGAATGAGAGCCATCAGTCAATACCCTGAATTTGGCCCTGTAGCCTCCTGAATTGAGAGAAAATGATTTTCTCTTATTTTTCTTTTTTTAATTTGTTTTGGTTTGGGTGAAAGTTTACAGAGCAAATTCATTTTCCATAGAGCAGTTCATACACATTTTCTCTCATGACATTGACTGCAATTCCCCACAATATAACAGATCTCTTCCCACTTCTTCCCCATACTTACCTCT
>NW_006921804.1:217125-218873 GCF_000298275.1 Orycteropus afer afer
TTTTTTTTGAGTATTGTTCTACATTGTTCTCCCATTCTGTCAAGGATCTTCTACACCAATCCCCCTCCAAGGGTTGACAGTGGTAGCCGAGCACCATCTAGTTCTTCTGGTCTCATGGTCCTATAGGCTGAGGATCACATGGTCTACTGGTCCCTTGGAATAATTTTTTTGTGTGTGCTTTTGGTTTTCTTCATTCTTCTTTGCTCTGGATGACAAGACACCCATCATTGCATCTAGATGGCTGCTTGCAAACTTTTAAGGTCCCAGTCACTACTCACCAAATAGAATGTAGAGCAATGTTTTTGTGTTGTATGTTATGTGAAATGAGCTTGACATGACCTGTGACCATGGTCCTGAGCCCACTGGCACAACTACTCACTCCTTCTGGGTAGCTGGTTCTGGTCAAGAAGCCACAACAACCTTGTCCCTTGGACATTACACCTGGACATTCTTAAAGCAGATACAAATACATGGTCATGGGTACACTACTCCCTGCCTAGATATACCTGATTGTTGAGCCTGTCCACTCATCTATCCACCCGTAGATCATGCTTGCCATCATGACAACACAGTACTGTACATGCAAAAGGGTTCACCTTTATTGTCTGTACCTCCAATATCCCTCTCCTCTGTCTTCCTCTTCCTCAATGCCACCGTGTTGACCATTCACATTTGGTACATTGTCCTTCCCTTCACCCAAATCAATACTTGCCTCTACCTTTGTAGCAGTGTTCCCTCCACTAACCTCCCACCCCTGTAACCAACAAAGAAATTTTCTTCCCTATGTAAAATATTCCTTGACCTTTTACAATAATGAATAATGCAATATTTGTCCTTCTGTGATTGACATATTTCACTCTTCTTTAAAGCCATCCACTTGCAGTATTTCTATTATAGCACCACCAGGAAATTAAGACAATGACCATCTCTTATTGTCTCCTTCAACCCCAATATTTCTTCCCTACTCTCATCCTCAACAGGTTACTTTATACTTTATTATACTGACAGTATAGAAGGAATCAGGACTATGAGGTCCATCACCAGATCTACCCACCTCCCTGCACCTGAACTCATACATTCTGCCTTTGCCTTTCTGACTGAAAAATCTTGGCAACTTGGCTCCTGTAAGTCGGTGCTCCCCTTGGGAACCAGATTCCATCTCTTACCTATGCAATGAAATTGAAACCGAGTAAAGTAAAAACTATTTCCCCCACCCTGGCACCTGGATGGGAATAGATAAGTAAACTAAATTACCCCCAACTACTTTCCCACTCCAACAGATGAGTCTTCAGTTCCTTAAAGAACTGAATGGAAAACATTCCTTCCTGCAGATGATAGAGTTGCTAAAAGTATTTTAGAAACAACTTGTAAATTAACTCTGGCCAGTGGACATGCAGACCCACCCTGGACCCTCTCCCCTCTGCTCAGCCCCTATCAGCTGATAACAAGAAACTAGTGTGGCCCATCGCTATCTTCACCCATTTCACTTTCACGCCCCACATTCCTCAACCTTTTGTGAATATGCACAACCCCCTCTCCTGAAACCTACAAAAACTGTGTTTGATGGCATCTCGGGAGTTTAGATCTGGGTATTAAACTACCCCTAACTCCACACAGGAGCTCTGGTAGCATAGTGCCTAAGGCACTTGACTGCTCACCAGAAGGCTGGCGGTTGGCCTGACTGCGCACCCAGCAGGGACCCGCGTTTGGTCTGATAACAACATCACTTCACAAGTCCTTCCGTGGAT